>NW_024412406.1:15690353-15766003 GCF_014898765.1 Herpailurus yagouaroundi
AGGGGAAGGAAAAAATAAAAAAAAAGAGGTTAGAGTGGGAGAGAGCCAAAGCATAAGAGACTCTTAAAAACTGAGAACAAACTGAGGGTTGATGGGGGGTGGGAGGGAGGGGAGGGTGGGTGATGGGTATTGAGGAGGGCACCTGTTGGGATGAGCACTGGGTGTTGTATGGAAACCAATTTGACAATAAGTTTCATATATTGAAAAAAAAATTTTTTAAATAAATAAAAAAATAAATCTCTGATCTTCAGTTTGGATAATTTCTGTCAACCCATCTTCAAGTTCACTGAACCTTACTTCTATATTGTTCAATCAGCTGTTAATCCTATTAATTTTTAAAATCTCAGATATTCTAGATTTTCCTTTACATTCTAGACATTCCTTTTCGTTCTTCTTATTTCAATTTTTCTACTGAATTTCTTGTTTACTCCTTGAGTTCTCTTAAGTCCACAAAATATGCATAATAATTGCTTTTAAAAAGTCTTTGTCAGCTAATTCCAGCATTTGAGTAAAATGGGGTCTGCTTCTATTGATTTGTCCTGATTTTGGGTCACATTTTCTTACTGTGTTGCATTATTTATAATTTTTATTATATGGTAGACATTATGGTTGATTCTTTTTAAGAAGTCTGGCTTACACTGTCTTCTCTAAATGATACTGAGTTTACTGCCAGGAATTAAATTATTGGCAGACCTACTTCACCTTTGTAGGCATGGTTTTATGCTTTGTTAAGCTGGGGCTATTTCAATTTTTCCTTCATTCTTATGAATGACTCTCAATTCAGTGTGTGATCATTACTGCTAATGGTTGACGCTTCTAAGGTCCCTTCTGAATGATAAATGAACTTAGGAACATTTACCCTCTCTGGTTGGGATGGAACTCTGACGTATTCCAGCTCTGTCTGACCTCTCTTCTATTCAGTTCTCAGACTCAATTTGCTTCATGCAAGAACAGCACAGTTTCAGTTAAGGATTTAAGGGAACATACCTGTTGATTTATGTCCACACCCTTTGCTCAGTTTCCTTCTGTTGGCATACTGTCCCATAAATCCCAGCTGCTTCAACAGCCACAAACTCCAATCTCTTCCTTCTCAAATCAGTGAGACTGCCACTTTTCACTCTCCACTTGAGCTCCTCATCCACACAAGATGGGCAGGGAAGTGTCACCATGAAAAAAGCCAGTGTAAAACATAGGGTTCACCTTACTTGTTTCTCTTCTCGTAAGACTCAAAGTCCTGTACTGCTTTTTGTCCAGTGCCTGAAAAGTTGACCTCATATACTTTGTCTAGTTTTATAATTGTTAAATGTGAAGAGATAAGGCCAATACCAGTTATTCCAGCGTAAGTGGAAGCAGAAGCCCCTGATGTTAAATTTTAAACTTCGGTTATTGTGTGAAAACTGCATGTATGTAGCAAGTAACTATAAACATGTTAATATGAATGTGCATTTTAATGTGCATTGTTGCACAGTTAGTGTTTGATTCAGAGGCTTAGGGATGTGATTCTTGAGTATCAACTATGTAATCTAGGTAATTTTTGCTTTGCAAGGATTTGGGTCCTTTTCTATGTTGTGAGTATAGTAATAATACCTGCTCCATGGTATTGTGTGGTTATTAAGTAATGTACAGAAAGCACTAAGGACAGTTCATTTCATATTATAAATCTACGTAATAATACTATTCTTCCTACATTATATATGAAAGTATCTAAAATGTGACCAAAATATTCTAACAGTAATTATTTCTGGGTAACATTTATTTGACTTCTGTAATTTCACACTCTTTACATTGAATATATATCTTTTTTTCGTGTGGGGGGAGAGTTCATTTATTTTGAGAGACAGAGAAAGAGAGAGAGCATGTGTAAGGGTGAGCAGGGTAGGGACAGAGACAGACAGAGAGACAGAGAGAGAGAGAGTCCCAAGCAGACTTCACGCTGTCAGCACACAGCCCAACACAGGGCTCGATTTTATAAAACATGAGATCATGACCTGAGCTGAAATCAAGAGTCGGACACTTAACTGACTGAACCACCAGGTGCCCTGAATATGTATCTTTTCATAATCAAAAATAAATAATATTTTATTTTAAAGTTTATGTATTTATTTTGAGAGAAAGAGAGAGAGAGGCAGAGACAGAATCCCAAGCAGGCTCCACACCATTGCGGAGCTCCATGCAGAGCTTGAACTCATGAAACCGTGAGGTCATGACCTGAGTCAAAACTAAGAGTTGGATGCTTAATTGACTGAGCCACCCAGGTGCCTTCAAAAATAAATATTATTTTAAAGGACAACTGACTTCCAGAAGATCTGATATTAAAAGCTCCTAAATTAGCTTATACTGCTAAAGGCTGCCAACATTTTTCCAGAGAAAAATTAGTCTTTGTTCCAATTTTTTTTTTTTTTTTTTGCTTATCGGGAGGGCAATAAACAATGAAATAAGTTGATAGTATACACATTTGAACATTCAGGGGAAGAGAGAACTAAGAATGCAAAATCCTGAAGCCATTAGACCAGTAATGAGCACATAGGCATTTTCATGCCTTTCCCTCCCCTCCCACAAACTGAGAATTATTTAACACCTGATTATGAGAAACAATGATACAATTTAGAAAATAAACTTATAAATGTGTATATTTGATGGCATTTCTCTTTATGGTTGGAAAGTTTATATTAAACAAAGATAGCATTTCCAAAGGAACAACATGTTTGTTTCTAGGTGGAATAATGAGCAAATAATCTGAACTTTATCACACACACACACACACAAGTTGCTTCTGGGGTGCCGGGGTGGCTCAGTTGGTTAAGCAGCAACTTCAGCTCAGGTCATGATCTTGCAGCCCATGGGCTGGAGCCCCGCGTCAGGCTCTGTGCTGATAATTCAGAGCCTGGAGCCTGCTTCGGATTCTGTGTCTCCCTCTCTCTCTCTCTCTGCCCCTCCCCTACTCCTGCTTGCTCTCTCTCTCTTTCAAAAATAAACATTAAAATTAAAAAAGTTTTTTCAGTTGATGCTTTAAGTTTTCTTTAAAAATTGCTTTTTTATTAAAATTTTTAAATCTTTATTTATTTTTGACAGAGAGAGAGAGAGAGGGAGAGAGAGAGAAACAGAGAGAGTGGGAGACCACAGAATCTGAAGCAGACTCCAGGCTCTGAGCTGTCAGCACAGAGCCTGACACAGAGCTCAAACTCATCAACTGGGAAATCATGACCTGAGCTGAAGTTGGATGCTTAAACGACTGAGCCACCTAGGTGCACCCCACCTTTAATTTTTTTTTTTATCTTTATTTTTGACTGGAGGGGGGGCTTCTTTGATTTTTTTAAAATAGGTTTTTGAATTTTCTTTCGGTTAAAAGCTTTTATATTGGAGAGTAACCGTTCACATTCTTTTTTTTTTTTTTTTAATTTTTTTTTTTCAACATTTATTTATTTTTGGGACAGAGAGAGACAGAGCATGAACGGGGGAGGGGCAGAGAGAGGGAATCACAGAATCGGAAACAGGCTCCAGGCTCTGAGCCATCAGCCCAGAGCCCGACGCGGGGCTCGAACTCACGGACCGCGAGATCCTGACCTGGCTGAAGTCGGACGCTTAACCGACTGCGCCACCCAGGCGCCCCGTAACCGTTCACATTCTTAATTTTCTTTATCAAAATAGAGTGGCTAGGAGTTTATTTGGTCCTTGGTCCTTTTATATTTAGACTATATATGAGCAGAGACACCTTTCTTATCTTAACTACTACTTCCAGTAAAAGACGTCCTTAACTCAGCCACGGAGATGTTAGGAATCAGATGGTATCAAAATCTTAACAATGCTGCTTGAAAAAGTTTCAGACTATGAACATCAAAAGTCCATAAAAAAAAGATAAGAACACCATATTGTAGCCTGAAAAAAATTTCTACCCTTCCTCTCTTGATATTTTTGCTTGTTATTGGATATGGATTCTCTGAATTGTGAGAAGATAAAAGAATGCCTTAAAAAAAGAACGCGTTATAATATGAAAATGCATATAGCTTACGCAAGCTTTGGAAAATATTTACTTCTTTGAGCTAGTCTTGGAATGCTACATATCTTACTCCCATGATAAGTCGGCATTCATGAGGCCAATAAAATCTTCACGTTTCTACAAACCAGGTATCACCTTCATTATACCACAAGACTTACGGATGTCAATGATTGTAAATCAGGGAGGCAGTAACATGGCAACAAAAACAAATACATATTAAAAAATCAGAATTTCCTAGATTTTGATACTTTTTTAAAAAGTTTTGATACTTAAAAAAAGTTTTAATATTTCAAATTGCTGAAAATAGTTTCTTCAAAGTATTAGAAAAATTTGAATGTTATGTTCTTTTCTAATGGGGGTACTGTCTTTAAATGCAAGATTCTTTTTAACACATTGGGGGAGATTTAGTCTCATGTGGCATTTTCTTTTGAGAATGTTGTTTGTGATTTTTTATTAAAAAAAAAAAACTTTTAATGTTTATTTATGAGAGAGAGAGAGCACAAGCAGGGGAGGGGCAGAGAGAGAGGGAGACACAGAATCTGAAGCAGGCTCCAGGCTCTAAGCTCTCAGAAGAGCCTGACATGGGGCTCAAACTCATGAACTGTGAGATCATGACCAGAGCTGAAGTCAGATGCTCAACCAACTGAGCCACCCAGGTGTCCCCTGTTTGTGTTTTTTAAAGGAAAGGGAAAAAATTAGAAGTAGGACTTAAATATCAAGTGGAAAGTATTTTTTGAAATAATTTCCATGTATGTAGAACATACCTAGATGAGACATTTATGACAAAACACTAAACACTTTAAACCCCCAAGGCCAAATTCCCACGATCTTACTTTCTTTTTCACATGTACTAAATCTCATGGGCTAGATGGAGACAGGAAGGGAATTGGTATAAAAGTGGTATGAATTATAGTAACAAATCCTTTTTCTATCTCTAGTCCTTTATGAGATACACTGAGTACTTCACAGGGGTTATTTTACCTAATCTTCACCAAACTCTTTACCTAATCTTCACAAAACCCTGTAAGTGTTGCCAAATTCCCATTTTTCTGATGGTGGGTCCAACATTAGAAAGTAACAAGTTATTTTCTCAAATTGTAGAATTAGTAAGAGGCAATGGTGAAACTTGCATCAAGGATTACCTGAACAGAAAGCTCATGTATGCTGTTTTTATTTCTAATATTATATATACTCTCTTCCATACAATTAATTTCATTAGATTAATTTAAATTTTGTTTTACCATATATATAATACTCTACATTAAATTCCTGAAGTAGACTATATCCAAACAAATGTAGGTAATTAAAAAAATAAATATGACAGCATTTAAAACATGAAAAACAGCTGGCCTAAAAACACCCTTCTGACAATTCCTTAAAAAGTAAATTTTAAAGAAATTAAAAATTTACATGGAATTTTATGTTTATAGTCTCATATAAGTAAATTCATTCCATATTAATTTCAGTCATTGAATCATCTGTTGCAGAAATAAACCAAAATGTTAAAAAGTAAAATAAAATCTCTTAATTTACCACCTTTAAAACACTGTCATATTTTTTTCTTATTGTGTTCTTTAGTGCATGTATAAAAGCATTAGAGCATTTTAAAAATATTTTTTTCATTATTAAGAATATTTTCTGAAATTATAAAACATGTGACTATTAAAAAAAGAAAATCATAATATTTTCATTCTAAAAGAAATTCATATGTATAGAACCAGTTCAAACATTTCAGATTTTGAAAAATGTATTTCTAAAAAACCTTAAAAAATCTTGAATGAAGCTTTACTTTGCAAAAATTATTGTTTTCTGATATTGAAACTAATTGACAAGTCTGTGATCACTATTATTACCGTGTATTCAGTATTCAACTTCAACAATTTTAGCTTTCTATTTAAGATGGTTAAATAAGATGTCAATGATATTGTAACATATAGAAATCTAAACAGATTACTGTGAGTTACACAAGAAGTTTTAAACAATTCAGAAGAACAGTTTTAATACCTCTTTAATGTCTTTTGGTTTTGATGTTAAAATGTAAATAACTGCTGAGTTAATAACATTCTGTTGCATATTTTCAACCACAAAAAAATACAATAGAATATTGACTTTGTACCACTTTCAAATGGCTCTTACAAAGAGTACAAAATTAATTCAAATTCAGTCAAATTATATGAAAATCATTACCGCAGCTAAACAAATCATCCTGAAGTATATAACACCACCATTTTATTAAGTATTTGAAAGAGGAAAGTTTATTTCAAAAACAATTAAACCCTAATAATAATTAATACTGATTTTCAACTTGGTTGTGATTTGTTTATACAATGACTTAATGTAAAACCATCAAAATTGTGCTGTTTCAATATTTTCATAGTTATCAATATAGTTGAAGAGTTTTTAAAGCTTATAAATTTTTCAACACTTTTAAGGTTTTATTTACACAGACGCATGTAAACATACAATACAAATTTATAGTTCTTATATATCTCATTTTTTATTTTCCCTCCTATTCCTGCTCTCAGCTCAGCTTTTGCTAGTGAACATTCATGTGTATGCACAAAATATTTTTCTTTTCATCCTAGAAGTTATATATTTATATGGAAGAAAAGACAGTGGAGTAATTTGTTCTATATTCTTAACCAAATCATATCGATGTCTGCCCTTAAGTATCCATGTTAAAAATAAAAATATAATGCTTTGTATTGGCTTGCAAATACCCTTGTAACTTTACTTCCTTCCTCTTCAAGTCTTTGATTGTATTATCTTGTGGGAAACGTCAATATTTACTTTAGTAGGTATTTCCAAAGTTAAAGAAAGCTAGGTTTTTTTTCTGTGCTTATAACTAGACAAAATGTATGTGGGGTTGGAGGATTTAAATTTATTTGGAAGGAAAGTTTCATCTATAAATTCTAGTGTCCTTTCTCAAATATTCCTGCTGTTAGGCACGACAAATAAAAATAAAAGCATTTTCAGAGAATATCCCATTTTTTTCCTACAACATCCCCACGTAATAGGAAGGCTGATATTGTTACCAGCGTTTATAATTAAGTACTGGTAGCTCAGGTGACAAAAGGCAACATGCAACATGAGGGCTGGAGCTGGTCTTAGAGTTTTTTAGCTCAGTGCCTTGGCCAGAGACCACATAATCACATCATAAATGTGGCTCACACCTTTGCAAGATACTCAGTGAAAAGCTACGGCCTAAATATGAAAAAGCACATTAACTTATATTACTGTTATATGTCAAAGAACTTGTAACTTATTTCAAAGTGAGAAATATGTATGAAACAACTTACCTACAAGTATACTGAAAACAGCTATCTCTCAAATAAAGGAATTTTCACACAGTTATACCACTGAGATGAAGGACAACTGTCAATAATTTACTTGTGGGTTTAGATTTTATTTTCAAACTATTGACTTTATTCTGCTATGCTGATCTACTTTTACCACTGGAAAAATTTTTTTAAATGCCATAAATGTAGGATGATGTATGTTTTTGGTGGCATACAAGCTTATATTTATTTAAAAGGCAACCTCTACATGTAAACACTGGCTATCATTTGTAAATATTTCAATATGTTGTTGGAAATTAACACAAATGAAGAATAAAGAAAATGAATCACAAATGTGATTCCAAGCATGAAACGAGTACTTGTAGAAGACAGTGAAGGGGGCTATAAATCACATCTAACAAAAGCAAAGTAAGAATCCTAAATAAAAGTTTAATAGAATAATATGATAAAGTAGAATCTCAACAAAGCCATGTCCTCAGGACTATGCTAGAATCATTTCATAACACGTAATTTTTCTACTCTAGCAGTTCACTTTTCAAGTGCTCCTAAAAAATATGATATCAGGAAGAAAGACAGCAATAATTAGTCATACAAACTACAGTAACCAAAGCTTCTTAGCAAGACTTTTCCTTATTTTCAAGAGACATTTCAAAAAAGCTAGATTAACTCAGAAGCCTCTATTCCATGTTATTTTTATTATAAAAATCATACTTTCTGCAATTTTATTTCTCTTGCTTCAGGATATCTTAGATCAAACGACAAAAAAGTTCATTGACCATACCTTCCAGATTAGTTTCTCATTGTATGTTGTACAGATCACCTGCAACAGAATTTGTTGAAAGACTGAAGGAAGAGCATTCCTGTTGGAAAATGGTGATTCATGGGCTGTATTCAAATCTAACAAACCAAAAATTGAGGACAGAGGGAACTGGAGATTGTACTTAAAATAAGCTACTCAGATGATTCTTAAGCAAACCAAATCTTGAGAATCATCCCTGAGTAGTTAATACTTCATGAAACATGCCCAGATTTATGCAAACTTTAACTCCCAGGGATGTGCAGAGTCATGTAATAAGTGGAGAAATTCATAAACCTATGAATGAATTAATCAATAGACTAACTGAGAGCTGAAGGAAAAACCTACAAATTGTTTGGTTCTATGTAGATGCCAATGTGCACTAGATTCACCATTCTCTCAAAGTCCAAAGAGGTCAAGTAATTAGAAAAATATAAGACACAATAATCCTAGAGCTGTACATTAATACAAACTAGCACTGTTCACATAGCAGGCGCATGATATTTGCTGAATGAAAAAAAATGTGTCTGAGTGGATTTTCTCAAATGTTGTCACTGTAATCCAGAGAGACAAACAGTGCTATTCAACTCCACTTAGACAACACTTCAACCTGATCCCACTTGGCATTTGTGCAAACAATGATGGCTCTAAAGCAAGGTGACGTTAGAATTCAGCAATATAGGACAAAACTCTATAGCAGAGACATTTCATAGAATCTCTGTTACAATACATCAAATGGTTCAACAGGAGTTAATACGTATTATTTGGCATGTGAAAGATATTTTCATACATCTGTGTGAAGTTCTAGTTTTTCAATTATATTAATTCATTTAGTGAACATTTAAGAATATATGTGTAGATTTTCTATAATGTTTAGGTAATTGTGGTCATCAATTGCAGTGTAATTACTGGAATTTCTGACAATATTCTGTATTTAAAAATGAGAGGTACTGAGATTGAGGTGATGTGGGTGTTATTTTATTCAGTATGTTCTAGATTTAGGGCACTGACTTCACTGGTGCTCAAAATCGCTATACCCTAACACCCCACAAATTTGGAATATTTTAATCTCTAATATGTACTAATACCATATTAAGTTATTTTAGTACTATGCTGAATGAATTTCTATGCAGCATTTAAAGCAACCTTACATATAATATAAATTTTGGAAAGTCTTTGACTTTTTAAAAGAATCTTTTCTACAAAGAATCTTCATTTTAAATTTTTTTTTCAACGTTTATTTATTTTTGGGACAGAGAGAGACAGAGCATGAACAGGGGAGGGGCAGAGAGAGAGAGGGAGACACAGAATCGGAAACAGGCTCCAGGCTCTGAGCCATCAGCCCAGAGCCCGACGCGGGGCTCGAACTCACGGACCGCGAGATCGTGACCTGGCTGAAGTCGGACGCTTAACCGACTGTGCCACCCAGGCGCCCAACAAAGAATCTTCATTTTAAAGTGACAACTCTTCCGTTGTCCTGGTATTCCCAAATACGAATATCCAAAGGAAACAAAGTTTATGGTGTATGCTTTAGACTATTTCACATACTTAATAACATTAAAATATAGCTATATAGATAGGTAGGTAGACAGATTTTTTTTTAACATTTAAAGCCCTCTCCCCTTTTTTTTATCCAACATCATTGAATGACAGCATCCATTTTTCATTAAGTGAAATGCCTGTTTCTATTAATTAAGTAAAATGGATGCTTTCTGCTAAGAAGACTCCAACTGGAAAAAAAAAAAAACGGAACAGAATATGAATGTTTACTTTATAAATATTGGTCACATGCAAAAGAATTTGTCAAAAGATTGCCTTAATGCAATGAGTCCCTCTTGAAAATTAAGTTTATATGTTACATAGTTTGATAAGATATTGGGGTTTTAGAAATTCATAATTTACTATATTCTGCAGAGAATACCAGTACAATTATACTTGTTCTTAATTACTAAGTTTAAAGCAAATAAAATATACTTACAATCACCTTGCTTATTTTTGGTAATACAATGTTAGTTTTAATTTTTATATGATATGAGCTAAGATCAGAAAGTATAAATCATGACTAATGCTGTTTTCCTTTTGTAGCATCTCTGAAATTTGATTTTTATATATTTGCCTCATCATCAATTCTGAGAAAGCCAAAAAAAATTTTTTTTCTGTAATATCCTATACCAAAATATGTAAGAATAACACTTGTGCCTTTCAAATAATTCTGATATTTCCAAATAAGTATAAATTATATTCATGGTAATCAAGCACATAACTGCGATTAGCTTTTCATCAGAAATAAAATGAAAAATGCATATAGTGAAAATGAACTTACATTTACAAGTTGAAATATCTTTGAAATTAGTGAAGCTCCTCAAATTTTCTGTGAAAGTTAGTGGAGTAAAATATAGGCATTTTTTATAAATCTCTTGCTGTACCATTGTAAATTGTCTCTCCATTTTTGAAAAATAATTAATTTTAATAACTTTCAAAAATATGCAAATTTAATAATCATGATCATTAATTTCCAGCAGTTACTAAAATATTTCAGAATATCTTATATTTGAAGATGAGAACTACATATTTAAGGTGAGTTGGCAGATATTTTATTCTATGTCTTCTGCAATGAAAGCACCAATTTCACTGGTGCTTAAATTTGTTAGTTCTTAAAATTCCAGAAATTTGGATATTTTGTTCTCTGGTATATATTAATTCCATATTAAGCTACTTTTGTGCTATGAATTTACAAATAGGATTTAAAGCAATCTTACAGTAAATATTTAATCTACTTAAAAACTTATAGATGCCGTATGTACTATATTTTCACATGTCAATATACTGGGAGTAGAAATCTAACAACATACAATTAAACAACTGTGGAGAGTTAAATATTAATCAGTATGTATTAATAATGCTAGATTCCTTTACAAATGAATTAAGGTAAGAAGTTTTACTGACCTCTACTTCTTCAACTAAAAGGCTCTTTTCCCCCTTCCCCTTCAACCAATTTTACTTAACAACAATCCTTTGTTCCATTAACATTAACTAATAATTATACTTCTCATTTAATTATCACTTCACAAAGAATACATACTACTTTTCATGCATATAGATTTTTCAGCCAGTTAATCCCTGATATAGATAACAAGACAAGAAACCACATAAACTATAGCAAACTCATTCTATACAATGTTGCAGATGTGCAAAATATATTGTAAATAGTCTCTTGCCTTTTACAATGACTCTATGAACTAAAATTTGATTTCAAATAAATTTTCAGGGACTCAGCATTTGTATTTTCCTCAAATATATACATATAATATGCTTTTCTAGGATCAGGGTTTCAAAAAATATCGTCTTAAAATTCTTCAATAATAAACAAAATTATGAAAATCTAATATTAAAAGGACTGGAAAAGTAAGTATTATAGTATCTAAATTGATTTATCAGTATCACATCAATTGATTAGTGTAGGACTTGAAATCTAACAGAATATTAAGAGAGACATACATGGCTATTGAAGACGTCAAGTCTTAAAACTGAATAACTAAATTATCAATTTATTTTATACCCATATTCATCCATATTAATAGTTCATCCATTACTACATCATGACTGCAAAAAATTTGTAACTTACATCAACTGAAATTTTTCATGTACACCTGGTTTGATTTCATATAAGAGATGAACCATCATCTTAGATACAGGTATATGTAACATTGTAAGTCATGAATTTATGCACACTACTTTTGAAGAAAACTGAGTCTCTATTTTAAATATATATTTTCTAAATGATTGAATGGATAAGTGTATTTGCATCTTAAAGACAAATATTTCATACCTAAATAACATTTTACATAATTAATGAACTTCTGGGTAAAACAATCGTTCAGGTACAATTTTCTGCTACATGACCTTTGTTCACTGAGACACGGGGCAACAGGATTGCATATGGCATTATTTCGGAGGACAGCCTGGCACACTTGCAACATTCCATGTTATTGCAGACAAATCTCATAATCTGGAGACCAGCATTAGTACACTACCAGCTGCCTATGCTAAGATATATGGAGTTCCATGGAGAAAGCCCAAACTGTCAACTAGTTTTCATTCTTCACTTCGCTCAGACCACAGGCTACAACGTCTAAATGAAAAAAAACCATGAGGACCAGCTATTAATGGCTCACATTAGATAGTCTCAAAAAACCAACCCTCTGGTCTTCAGCTTGGGAGACTAGAAACTTTAAGGAGCTGCGATCTAGGATGTACCAGCACTGACACCTGAGTTTCCTTAAAGAACCCCTCAATCGTCACTGAAGTTTATGATTTCCTCCACTCTAACATGACACTCCCGATGCTATCAGGAAATCCAAAGTGATTCTGAGCATGCCTAGATTTCTTCAAAAGATTATCTTTGCAAGGTAAGTATAATTTCCTTCCTGTGGATATCAACTGATCAAGAGCCGTCAGTCACGCAATGGATGGGAGAGAGAACAATACCTGTACAATTCAACGTCAATGTACCAAAAAGCCAACGTTGATGTTATATGAACAACGTCCTGGCCCTGCCAGTGACAGTCACTGTTCAGACCTTGACCCCTTCACTGTTAACGACCAAAGCAAAGGAACAATTTACAAGCTCAGTCATGGAGCACAACTGCAAAAGAGTCCATTCGTACAAGAGCAAACCTACAAGGCTAATGACTACACTCTGCCTGCTGAACTTCCATCCACTTGTCCTCTAGGACTCAACTCACCGCTAGAATCAGCTTCTCTATGAAACATTCCTTGATCATCATCCTCTACCTCTGCATTAAGTGTTATCCCTATTTAAACTGTGTGCTTAATCACATTAGCACCTGTAGCAAGAACTACATGAATGTAGTTACATTTTTTATCTCAAACACTAAGAAATGCAAAGTTCCTGCAAACAGAATCCATGATTGTTTTATTATGATCCTACGACAGAGCTCAGTGCCTAGCATGAGGTAAATGCTTAGAAAAACATTTCCTGAATTGAAGTTGGGGAAGGTACCACAACATCTGGCATATCTGCCACATCAATGATTTGGAGGTGGGGAGATGAGATTCCTTGAAAAAAAAATACTCAGACTTAATTGTTCTTAAAAAAAAAAAAAAGATGAACAATATAAAGTGAAAATGCCATGACAGTCTCCTCAATGCTGGAATGAATTCAGTATTATCAGAAAACAGTGATGAACCTGCCATCATTGAGTAAGTAACACCTCTTTAGGTATATGCAGAGGTGTTTTTTTTAAATCTTTTTTTTTTTTAAATCATAGTATTTTTTTTTTAAATCATAGTATTTTGCTGCCATGAACACTTAAAACCCAGGAAGCTCATTTAGAAAAAAAAAAATTTTAAATGTCTGTATGTTTCTGAGACTCCTTATTCTATGTTAAATTTATTTGCAATTTTTGAATGATTACATTATTTATTCACTTTAGTATATGGTTACAAAGTATTCAAAAATTATTCTAATTATTTAGGATAAAAGGAAAGTTCAGTTAAAAAAAAACTACTATCCAGAGATTTATGGTGAAATAAAAACATACATTTACTTCATTTAAGATATAAAGGGTTCCCTACATATACAACACTAATAAGGTTTTCATGAAAGTAACGAGCCTATAAAAACACTGAAATCTTGCAAACTTTCCTGTCATTTATGGAAGACACAAAACACTAATTTACTATCTGTCCCTTTAAATTTTACTCTATTTTTCTAAAACATCCTTGAAACAATAGGGGACACTCTGGAATGAGGGCTGAAATATGTATTTTGGATATATTTTATAGACAGAAGATGTGATCAAGGCAATCATAATCAGAGAATAAAGCAGACAGACTTGAATTTTTATCACAATTGCACAAAGAATAAAGCTTGATTAAAGAGTCAGAAGGTAAAGTGCTGCATATACAAAGATAAAATACAGTCTAATAAATACTTCACATGCTTAGGTCATTTCAACTTCATTCTTACATGCAACTTCATGAAATTCTAATGTAAATAAAATATGTGTTAAATGGTGTCTTTCCCCAGGACAAAACTATTCAAAAACTTTAAAATCTCTAAATCACTACACATTTTTACAATGCCAGAGAAGAAGAGAGAGAGAAATTATTAATTTTTAAAATTACCCAGCAATTCCATTGCATCATCTTCATTATCAATATCTTCTTCTGTTACAGATGGGGTAGGGCTATGGAGAGACTCAAAAGAATCTTGAGAGAGCATTGCTGCCAGAAGTTTCTTATGTTGCTGTTGCTGCTGTTTTAATCCTTTAGTCTTGGGCTCCACCTTTAAGCTGAAGAAATATTTAAATGTTAGTTTTCAATGATGACAACACTATCAATTAGCTGTGGTAAATAAAGAAAATCTGCAACCAAACTTTCATTCAATTTTTGCTATGCAAAATTATAGTCATATTAGTAAAATTTTTCCCAAGGATGAGGGAAATATAGACTATCTTCTTTCCTAGACATCCTTTGGTACCTCATAAACAATCTTCCAAGTAGGTATTGGTGAGAAACATGGCAAACTGTAACTCCTGCCCCTTTTAAGGGAGGAGGTGCTAATCAGCCATGTCACTATTAAAGCCCACTGTTGATGCATTTTTTTCTGATTTTTTTAAAAAGAGGAGGCAGAAAGTCCAGATTATTATGTAAAAATCCCTGATCTACGAACAAATGCATGTCAAGCAAAACACATGTAACGGGATAACTATTATACTATCACAAGACTATTTTAAAATGAAAACGCTAGTTTCTATAACTGAAATAACTTTCCTCACTATTCCTATCGGGCTGCCTAGATATGGGGTTAGGATGAGGTAGAAGAAAAGATGAAACCAAAACTGGCAATTAAATGTTTCTCAGTTTCTTTGAGTTTAAAGAGTCTTTGTAAATTTGGAGGAGTTTCTTTGTCATAAAGCCAGGCTCCTTTGGGTAAATTCTCTGTCTTTCATGGTTCCCTCTCCCCCAACTTCTCAAGACAGTATCTGATTGGACAACTTATAAGTCCAAACAACAATCACATATAGTTAAAAAATTGTTCCAAAGTTCATCTTTTCTCTATAATCCAATTTCTTTTCATATTATTGCCCAAAGGAAGGAAATGGCAAATGTCTCTTCATGAAAGAAAAACACATGATGTAGAGGAAATCTCTCCCAGGCAAGATGAAAACATAATCTTTCTAAAGGTATTCAGAAGGACAGTCCATAAGGCAAGTGGGTTACATGCCTGGTCCCCACTGCCACCAGGCCAAAATGTAGAAGGAGTGTGGTAAAAAAACAAAAATAAAGAACCAACCAGATAAATTTCATGGCACAGATCAGAACATTTCAAGTTCTCTTAACAGCCGTACTAGGTTCGACATTGTCTAAGAAGAGGATGGAAACAGCAAAATGACTTTGTATGTCATCAGTGGGCAAAGATCAATCAGTCCAACCCCATTGGTTCACCTCAAAGTTAGGGTGGATATGAAAGAGAAGGTCAGGGGAAAGAGGGGCAGAGAAAAGCCTTTTGTTTGTCCTGGTTAATGCTAGTTAATAAATGTAGAAGGAATGGTAGAATCAGAAAATCACCATTTCACAACCACCAACATAGTAACTGTTCAGGCAAGGCCCACCAGTGGATACTAATGCCCTTTGCTGAAAGATAGTTGGGGGGAGATGGACTGTCAAAAATCTCAAGGTGTTTTTAACAGATTACTAACATTTTTAATTGATTTGTTTTGCTTTGAAATAATTACAGATTTACATGAAGTTCTAAGAAATGATACACTGAGATCCTGTGCACCCTCCCTTTCCGCAGTTTCCTTCAACAGTATCATATTCTAAAACTACTGTACAATAGTTTTCTGACAACGATACAATTCTCTAATCTTACTCAGATTTCCCATTTTAATTGTACTCATTTGTGTGTGTATGCCTCTGCGTGTGTATTTAGTTCCCGATATTTTTAGTATTTGTGTAGATTTGTGTATCATGTATCCACCACCAGAATCAAGAAACAGAACATTTCAAACATCACAAGGTGCCCTCAACCTGCCCTTTCTGCCACTCCCACCAGACTCCATACCCCTTTTTCCCCCATCCCTAATCTCTGGCAACTACGAGTCTGTTCTCCATTCCTACAATTTTCTCATTTCAAGAATATTATACAAAGGGTATCTATGTAACCTTTTAGTATTTTTTTTCGGGCAGTCTAATTACCTAAGGATTCATTCATGCTGTTCCATGTATCAAGAGTCCATTCCCTTTCTTTGCTACGGCATGCATGTACTTCAATCTGTCTAGCCATTCACATATTGAAGGACATAGGGGTTAAGTTTTTTGGCTATGAACATTCATATACTTGCTTTTGTGTGAAGATAAGTTTTCATTTACCCGAGACAAGTTTGGTATTTACACGTTTAGTTTTATATATAAAACTCCCAAACTGTTTTCCAGAGTGACCAGAACCTTCACGTTCCTGGAAGTGTCATCAGTTGAACAGAAGGACTGGGGAGGAAGGACAGAGGCTTGAGGAGACAAGACAAGGCATGCAATCGTCATTGAGGAGTGTGGACATGTGAACAGACTGGATGAACCCAGAGTATCTTTGGGCAGGACCAGTGACCTCCTAGAGTTTGGTGGTCATGGATTCATAGTGATACCAGCCGGTGTGGCCATGTGTTCTTCTCTAGCCTGTGCCGGTTCAGCCATGGAATAGTCAGAGTTAGATTTAAATAGGGTAGAGTTTTACCACGTAAGTAAAACAAAGGAAAAGAGAGGTAGGGGAAATAGGGTTATACCCAATAAATAGATTACAATAATGGGTCCAAGCCAGAAGCTGTATAAGGAGAAAAATGAGGAAAACAAGGTGGATGAGGGGCAAGAAAAACTGAGTGGAACCAGTATATCTAGGTCCCAGTTAAAGTTGGGTACTAGTGGGAACAAACTAGAAAGATAGGAGGTATAGTCAGAGAGTGAAATGCCTGAAATTGACACTATGGGTTAGCACTTAATAATAATGAGGCTTAGATATGACAGAGAAGATAAGTGACTAAAGTAGGGTGGAATTCACGATCAGTGGTGAAGAGCAGACTAAGGAAGGAGAGGCTAGGTTTGGGAAAGAATCACTAATGTGGATACTAACTTCACCAAGATAGGGAGGGGGCTGGGGAATGTGACAATGAGCCAGATGCATGCATTATTTAGGAAAAGAGGAATGACCTGGGATTTGGTAAACGATTGCTATGAGAGGTGGTGTAAGATTAGCATGTTTGGAAACAAGAAATACAGAACTGGAGACTTTTTTAGGGGGAAAGGAGACAGCAAGATCTGCAAGCAGGAAAGGGGAGCAAGGATGACACCTTCCTCTTTTCCAACTCCATAACCTATAGACTACAGAAGTGAAAACGGCACCATTAGAGAGAAAAGAGTACCCTGCTACTGGGAAGCAGAGCTCGTAATGCAGACAAGTGGTGACTGAAATGGGGAAAGGTGGGATTAGGGTCCTTCTGACAGCATGTAGGGTCCTGGGCCCCCTCTACTCTGGACTTCGAACCTAAACCTGAATGATAAGGGGATTCTTAGAAGTCCTTCCTGAAGGGAGGTTGCATACAGCACTGAAGTGCATGGAATTTGGAGGAAGACAGACTGGCTCAGCTACTTAATAGCTGTACAATCTTGGGACAGTGACGTAACTACTCTGGGATTTAGTTTCCTCCTTCCTAAATTACAGATAATAATGTTTTCATGAGGATGGAATGAATTAAGAGATATAAAGCACCTGGAGCAGTCACTAAATAGTAATTAATACCATTATGTGTTCAGAGAATACAACAGGCAGCATCCTGGATATCTGCATGCTTCCTTCAGCAGTATCATCCCACAGAGAAGGAAACGGAACCACAAAGAGGCTTTATGAAAAAGAACAACAGTTGATACTTCAATGAGGTGTTAATATACTCCAAAACTCCATTTTACTTTGGTTTAAAAAGATAAATTCTAAACCAGAGCAATGGGAAAAGGATGGCTTAAAGTGGCCACCTGCCTCCCTCAGCCTCTCTCTCCAGGTGGAACTTTCCTTCCCGTCCTGACGGCCTGTATTCTGAATTACCATTTGTTCTCTTCCTCCTGACCCCACCCTTCCCTGGGTGCCTGACCCTGCTGCATTGCATTTTATATGCTTGTTTCTGGACAAAGATTGGTATTAGTTTTATCTGACCCCATGTGCTTGCTCTCTTTGGTGGAAAAATGGATTATTCCTGGGGGGAGGAGCCAAGATGCTGGAATAGCATGGAAGTTTTTTGTGTGTCTCATGTCCATGAAATACCACCAGACCAACAGTAAACTATCCTACACACATAGAAAACTGACTGGAGGATTAATACAACGATCTTCACGACCTGAACCACAGAATTCAGCAGGTACGCAGCGCAGAGAAGTGAACTTGGGGAGCAGAGCGAGAAGGTGCAGGAAGGGAGGTGCTTTTTGAGCTGAGAGAGCTCAGTTCGGGCGGGGGGAGGGGCGGAATACGGGAAAAGCACCCCTCCCCAAAAAGCAGCTGGAGAGAAAGTGGACAATTGGAAACAGCCGCAGGGACCAAACTAAAAAGGGAGAAAGGAGAAAGGAGAGGGTTTAAATTCCATTAAGACTGTAAACAAGGGGAGCGCAAAGGCTGCAACTCCACAGCTCGATACCTGGTGGTGCTCTGGTGGGAGGGGAGAATCCCCAGGAACAGAGTGGGGTCCGGGAGGTTCTCGGGACACACGGGGAGAAGCGGAAGGACATTTGGTAGAGACTGTTGAAGCCACCTGGTCCCAGCAGACCCCAGAAAACAGCCACATTCGCTGGTGCTGGAACAAGGTCCTTAAGGCTGAAGCCTGGTGCCAGATGTGTGTTGTGATTTTCCATCATCCCTGAAATGCTGTTGCTACAGTATCTCGCGAACTCTTCCTGGGGCGGGCTGGCACCTGGCCGTGGTCTCGGGGCACCGGCAGCAGCAGGGTCTAGCAAGCGTTCCTGGGTGCAGCTGATATTTGGCCAATGCTTGGTGAGACCCTCCCACAGAGGGACGGAACGGGTCAAAGCCGCAGTCCTTCAAGGTAAGGGGCCGGGGAAAACAGCCGCATCTGAGACAAAACTCGGGAGAAAGGTACTGCCTGGGGCCTGGTCACAAACGGTGAAAAAGCGGTGAGTAGACGAAAGCTGAAGACAGAGGATGGGTGCGCGATTGCTGACCCAGGAGAGCAGACAAGATAGCTGGGTGGTGCCATTTTAACGGCTCCCGCGCATGCGCATATGCACCTACCAGCGCCGCAACAATCCAGCCCAGCAGGATAGCCGCGCCATCTATTGGAGAGCGGAGCCATTACACTGAGCTCCACCCAACTGGGCCAACTTCCCTCCTCAAGAACACAAGTCTCACCACCAGCTTAGTTTATGGACTATGAAGCCTACATAGACTGACTTCTAGGGGAAAATGAAGTAATTTCAGTCCTACTTCAATCTGTTAGCAGGTCCACCTATTCAATGTTCTCTTTTTTTCTCTTTACACTTTTCTTTTTCTTGAATACAGAAAAAGAAAAAACTCATTTTTATTTTCAATTTTCATTAAGAATATTTTTCTTTAGGGGCGCCTGGGTGGCGCAGTCGGTTAAGCGTCCGACTTCAGCCAGGTCACGATCTCGCGGTTCGTGAGTTCGAGCCCCGCGTCAGGCTCTGGGCTGATGGCTCGGAGCCTGGAGCCTGTTTCCGATTCTGTGTCTCCCTCTCTCTCTGCCCCTCCCCCGTTCATGCTCTGTCTCTCTCTGTCCCAAAAATAAATAAAAAATGTTGAAAAAAAATTTTTTTTAAAAATATTTTTCTTTAATTTTTATTAGTATATTTTTTACTTTTGTGTAAATTTTTTCAAATTCTATTTTACTTCCATCCTTTTATTTTAGTCTACCAAAGTGTATTCACTTTTTCAAATTCTCAAATGTTTTCCTTTTTTTTCTTTCTTTTTTCTTTTTTCGTTTCTTTTCTTTTTCTTGAATACAGAAAAAGAAAAGATTCAAATTTATATTTAATTTTCATTGATTTTCTTTAATTATTTTCCACATCATTCTTTACTTTTGTGTATATTTTCTCAAATTCTATTTTACTCCCATCATCTCATTTTAGTCTACTTCAGTGTATTCATTTTTTTCAAATTCTCAAACTATTTCCCTTTTTTTCTCCCCC
The DNA here is from genome assembly GCF_014898765.1 of Herpailurus yagouaroundi. NCBI lineage: Eukaryota > Metazoa > Chordata > Mammalia > Carnivora > Felidae > Herpailurus > Herpailurus yagouaroundi. The sequence goes on from NW_024412406.1 coordinate 15,710,671, forward strand.
CCCCTTATTTTTTCTCTAATCTGTCAAACCACTTTCAACACCCAGATCAAAACACACCTAGAATCTAGCATCACTTATTTGATTTGTGTGTGTGCGTGTGTGTGTGTATAATTTTTTAATTTTCATATTTTTCTAATTTTTATTTTAGTAATTTTAATTTTTCTACCTCATTAATTCCTTTTCACCCTTAAAAATGACAAAACAAAGGAATTCACCCCAAAAGAAAGAGCACGAAGAAACGACAGCCAGGGATTTAACCAACACAGATACATGCAAAATGTCTGAACCAGAATTTAGAATCACAATAACAAGAATACTAGTTGGAGTCAAAAATAGATTAGAATCCCTTTCTAAGAGATAAAAGAAGTAAAAAATAGCCAGAATAAAATTAAAAATGTTGTAACTGAGCTGCATTCACGGATGGATGCAGTGGCAGCAAGCATGGATGAGGCAGAACAGAGAATCAGTGATATAGAGGACAAACTTATGGAGAATAATGAAGTGGAAAAAAAGAAGGAGATTAAGGCAAAAGAGCACAATTTAAGAATTAGAGAAATCAGTGACTCATTAAAAAGGAACAGCATCAGAATCACAGGGGTCCCAGAAGAGGAAGAGAGAGAAATAGGGGTAGAAGGGTTATGTGAGCAAATCATAGCGAAAAACTTTCCTAACCTGGGGAAAGACACTGACATCAAAATCCAGAAAGCACAGAGGACCACCATTAGATTCAACAAAAACAGACCATCAACAAAGCATATCATAGTCAAATTCACAAAATAGGCAAGGAGAGAATCAGGAAAGCAGCAAAGGAAAAAAATTCCCTAACCTACAAGGGAAGACCTATCCACAGAACTTGGCAGGCCAGAAAGGAGTGCAGGATATATTCAGTGTGCTGAATCAGAAAAATATGCAACCAAGAATTCTTTATCCAGCAAGGCTGTCATTCAAAATAGGAGACATACAAAGTTTCCCAGACAAACAAAAATTAAAGGAGTTTGTGACCACTAATCCAGCCCTGCAAGAAATTTTAAGGGGGACTTTCTGAGGGGAGAAAAGATGAAAATATATATATAAAAATAAATAAATACCAAATGCAACAAAAGATTAGAAAGGACCAGAGAACACCACCAGAAACTCCAATTCTACAAGCATCATAATGGCAATAAATTCATATCTTTCAGTACTCACTCTAAACGTCAATGGACTCAATGCTCCAATCAAAAGACATAGGGTAACAGAATGGATGAGAAAACAAGACCCATCTATATTCTGTTTACAAGAGACCCACTTTAGACCTAAAGACACCTTCAGATTGAAAATAAGGGGATGGAGAACCATCTATCATGCTAATGGTCAACAAAGGAAAGCCAGGGTAGCCATACTTATATCAGACAATCTAGGCTTTAAAATAAAGACTGTATCAAGACATGCAGAAGGGCATTATATCATAATCAAAGGGTTTATCCACCAAGAAGACCTAACAATTATAAACATTTATGCACCAAATGTGAGAACACCTAAATATATAAATCAATTAATCACAAACATAAACTCATTGATACTAATACCATAATAGTAGGAGACTTCAACACCCCACTCACAGCAATGGACAGATCATCTAATCAAAAAATCAACAAGGAAACAATGGCTTTGAATGACACATTGGACCAGATGGACTTAACAGATATACTCAGAACATTTCATCCTAAAGCAGCAGAATATATATTCTTCTCCAGTGCACATGGAACGTTCTCCAGAATAGACCATATACTGGGACACAAATCAGGCCGAAGTAAGTACAAAAAGATTGAGATCATACCGTCCATATTTTCAGACCACAATGCTATGAAACTCGAAATCAACCACAAGAAAAAATTTGGAAACGTAACAAATACTTAGAGACTGAAGAACATCCTACTAAAGAATGAATGGGCTAACCAAGCAGTTAAAGAGGAAATTAAAAAGTATGTGGAAGTCAATGAAAATGATAACACCACAAACCAAAACCTCTGGGATGCAGCAAAGGTGGTCCTAAGAGGAAAGTATATAGCAATCCAGGCCTTCCTAAAGAAGGAAGAAAGATCTCAGATACACAACCTAAACTTACACCTTAAAGAGCTGGAAAAAGAACAGCAAATAAAACGCAAAACCAGCAGAAGACAGGAAATCATAAAGATTACAGCAGAAATTAATGCTATCGAAACCAAAAAAAAACAAAAAAAAAACCAAAAACAGTAGAACAGATGAATGAAACCAGAAGCTAGTTTTCTGAAAGAATTAACAAAATTGATAAACCACTAGCCAGTTTGATCAAAAAGAAAAAGGAAATGACACAAATAAATAAAATCAAGAATGAAAGAAGAGATCACAACCAACACAGCAGAAATAAAAATAATAATAAGAGAATATTATGAGCAATTACATGCCAATAAAATGGGCAATCTGGAAGAAATGGACAAATTCCTAGAAACATATACACTAACTACCAAAACTGAAACAGGAAGAAATAGAAAATTTGAACAGACCCATAACCAGTAAGGAAATCGAATTAGTAATCAAAATTCTCCCCAAAAAACAAGAGTCCAGGGCCAGATGGCTTTCCATGGGAATTCTACCAAACACTTAAGGAAGAGTTAACACCTATTCTCTTGAAACTGTTCCAAAAAATAGAAATGGAAGGAAAACTTCCAAAATCTTTCTATGAAGCCAGCATTACCTTGATTCCAAAACCAGACAGAGACCCCACTAAAAAGGAGAACCTAGACCAATTTCCCTCATGAACACGGATGCAAAAATCCTCAACAAGATATTAGCCAACCTGATCCAACAATACATTTAAAAAAATTGTTCACTATGACCAAGCAGGATTTATACCTGGGATACAGGGCTGGTTCAATATCCACAAAACAATCAACGTGATTCATCACATCAATAAAAGAAAGGACAAGAACCATATGATCCTTTCAACAGATGCAGAGAAAGCATGTGACAAAATACAGCATCCTTCCTTAATAAAAACCCTCAAGAAAGTAGGGACAGAAGGAGCATACCTCGAGATCATAAAAGCCATATATGAACGACCCAATGCTAATATCATCCTCAATGGGGAAAAACTGAGCTTTCCCCCTAAGGTCAGGAACAAGACAGGGATGTCCACTCTTGCCACTGTTATTCAACACAGTATTGGAAGTCTTAGCCTCTGCAATCAGACACACAACACAAAGAAATCAAAGGCATCCAAATCGGCCAGGAGGAGATCAAACTTCACTCATCACAGATGACATGACACTCTATATGGAAAACCCAAAAGATTCCACCAAAAAACTTCTAGAATTGATTTATGAATTCCGCAAAGTTGCAGGATATAAAATCAGTGCACAGAAATCGGTTGCATTCCTATACACCAACAATGAAATGACAGAAAGAGAAATCAAGGAAACGATCCCATTTACAGTTGCACAAAAAAACATAAAATGCCTAGGAATAAATCTAACCAAAGAGATGAGAAATCTATACATTGAAAACTATAGAAAGCTTATGAAAGAAATTGAAGAAGACACAAAGAAATGGAAAAAGATTCCACGCTCCTGGATAGCAAGAACAAATATTGTTAAAATGTTGACACTACTCAAAGCAATCTACATATTCAATGCAATCCCTATCAAAATAACACCAGCCTTCTTCACAGAGCTAGAACAAAGAATCCTAAAATTTGTATGGAACCAGAAAAGATCCTGAATAGCCAAAGCGATCTTGAAAAAGAAAACCAAAGAAGGAGGCATCACAATCCCAGACCTCAAGCTACACTACAAAGTTGTAATCATCAAGACAGTATGGTACTGGCACAAGAACAGACTCTCAGATCAATGGAACAGAATAGAGAACCCAGAAATGGACCCACAAAGCTATGGCCAACTAATTTGACAAAGCAGCAAAGAATATCCAATGGAATAAAGACAGTCTCATCAGCAACTGGTGCTGGGAAAACTGGACAGCAACATGCAGAAGAATGAACCTGGACCACTTTCTTACACCATACACAAAAATAAACTCAAAATGGATGAAAGACCTCAATGTAAGACAAGAAGCCATCAAAATCCCTAAGGAAAAAGTAGGTAAAACCCTCTTTGATCTTGCCCGCAACAACTTCTTACTCAACACGTCTCTGGAAGCAAGGGAAACAAAAGCAAAAATGAACTACTGGGACCTCATCAAAATAAAAAGCTTCTGCACAGCAAAGGAAATAATTAGCAAAACTAAAAGGCAACTGACAGAATGGGAGAAGATATTTGCAAATGACATATCAGATAAAGGGTTAGTATCCAAAATCTACAAAGAACTTATCAAACTCAACACCCAAAAAGCAAATAGCCCAGTGAAGAAATGGGAAAAAGATATGAATAGACACTTCTCCAACGAAGACATCCAGATGGCCAACTGACACATAAAAAAATGCTCCACATCACTCATCATCCGGGAAATGCAAATCAAAACCACAACGAGATACCACTTTACACCTGTCAGAATGGCTAACATTAACAACTCAGGCAACAACAGATGTTGGCGAGGATGCGGAGAAAGAGGATCTCTTTTGCACTGTTGGTGGCAATGCAAGCTGGTGCAGCCACTCTGGAAAACAGTATGGCGGTTCCTCAAAAAACTAAAAATAGAACTACCCTAAGACCCAGCAATTGCACTACCAGGCACTTATCCAAGGGATACAGGTTGTGCTGTTTCAAAGGGACACATGCACCCCCATATTTATAGCAGCACTATCAACAATAGCCAAAATATGGAGAGAGCCCAAATGTCCATCGATGGATGAATGGATAAAGATAATGTGGTATATATACAATGGAGTATAACTCGGCAATCAAAAAGAATGAAATCTTGCCATTTGCAACTGCGTGGATGGAACTGGAGGGTATTATGCTAAGTGAAATTAGTCAGTCAGAGAAAGACAAAAATCATATGACTTCACTCATAGGAGGACTTTGAGAGACAAAACAGATGAACATAAGGGAAGGGAAACAAAAATAATATAAAAACAGGGAGGGGGACAAAACAGAAGATGGGGAACAAACTGAGGGTTAAGTATGGAGAACAAACTGAAGGTTATGGGAGGGATTGTGGGAAGGCTGATGGGCTAAATGGGTAAGGGGCCCTAAGGAATCTACTCCTGAAATCATTGTTGCACTATATGCTAACTAATTTGGATGTAAATTTTAAAAAATTAAAAATAAAATTAAAAAAAAAGATTATTCCTCTCTTAACCTACCTCCTAAGCTTCTTTAGTTCGCCACTATAGCCTCGCAGGCAGAATCTGTGCCCTTTCTCTTGTCTCTAGGCAGAAATTAAAGGACTCTCTTTGCATTAACGTCCAGGTCGTTGAAGAGATCATAAAAAGTTTCACACTTCATTGTCGCATTTTGGCTTATGCGTAAGAGTTCTGTTTTTTTTTAATGTTTACATGTGATGCTTTTAATTTTTTAACGTTTATTTATTTTCGAGAAAGAGACAGAGCACGAGCAGGGGAGGGGCAGAGAAAGAGGGAGATGCAGAATCCGAAGCAGCTTCCAGGCTCGAGCTGCCAGCACAGAGCCCAACATGGGGCTCAAACTCATAAACCATGAGATCATGACCTGAGTCGAAGTCAGATGCTTAACCAACTGAGCCACCCAGGCGCCCCTATGTGAAGTTTTCATAATTACTTTAGCAGACACTAAGTGTTTTATATATATATATACATACACAGGCACTGTGGGTGCTGAGCTGCAGAAATAAAACACATTTCCTTGTCATTCTACTCATCTGAAAGTAAATACCTGTATTTTGAATCTATGATGTTCTTTTTCATATTGGTCTCATGCAGTATCTAGCACATTACCTTGTGTTAATGCTCAATAAATAATAAATCACTTTTTCTTTTAAACTCCATTTTTAAACACACTAAATAAAGTAAGAATTAATTTAAGCAGATCTATAGGAGTCTTCCAACTTGAGAGATACAAAAATCCAGGAAATATATTGGTAGTGAAACAGGATAAGGAAAATATGTAGATTGGGCTGTCAAAGATGAGGAACAAAGGGCAGATTATAAATGTGTAATTCCTATTCAACAGCCAACAATGACCAAGATAATTTTCATAAAGGTTGAAGGAAGTGTTTCCTTTAGTCTTATTAAAATACATGGTTTGGTCATGAAGACATTGCTAGGCTATGAATCCCAGACACTGATTACGTGTTGACTGCCTAGGAAGAGTCCACCAATGAGTCTATGATTCCACAGGTGACTAGTAATGAGTTTCATAAAAGAATAACTTGAGTTAGGATATGTATTTCCTAAAGAAATAAATGAATGAATTCCTAAATAAATGAGAAATAACAAATTTTGAACTTATCAAAATGCCCTATCAACATTCTGTAATAAATGTGTGATTTAGTTATATGCCATTTTGGCTTTCAAAAAGAAATGAGTGAGTCATAAGATACGTTTGTTTTAGATATTTTTAAGGCTTCTGTTTTTGATTCCTTTGAAAGATTAATTTTCCATTAATCAACATTCTTTCTGCTTAAAATTTACATTAGAATATCCCTAAATTACTAAGCTTGACTTAGTCTCTGACATATGTATCACATATTTTCTATCATGTCTACAACAGCTAAAATCTGACAATATCAAGGTTATTTCTTTGTTCTTGGACTTCTCATGAAAAAGAGTGTCCTTTGTCCATTTTCTTCCTTCCTATTCTGGTTTATTTTCCGTCTTGTCACTTATCACTGCTTGAACGTACGGTACATATTTTTATATTTATTTACTTGTTTATTATTTGTCTCTTGCTGCCAATTGAGGAAGCTCCAAGAGGAAGGGAACATTTTCAGGCTTCATTAACAGAGATCTCACAAGCAATTATGAGCTTTAATGAAAAGAAGCATTTCTTAATGGAAAGTGAATTTAGCTTTTTAAAAAATATTTAATATATATTTCTAAATTGTAAGATTTTCTATTCATTTTATGGCATATTTACCATCTGATAGCAATGTTCACTTAACAAAGTCAATTTACCAGATCTTATAATATGTATTGATATTCTTGTTTTAATAAAGTGATTCAGCTCAGAGGAGTTTCATTAAGCTTTCAAGGCTTGATAAGCCTATTTACAAATGCATATTACGATTTAGCTAGTAATTTTAGGAAATCCATTACCCAGCTATTGCAACGTTTAATTAAAATGGCTTAACATACAATTATATGTTTATTACATTCAATTTTTATTTACATCTGTATTATCAATGTGTGATTATTTTTAATAACTCTAAATGTGCAATCAACACATAGGCTTTCCCATTAAATGGTTAGACAAGCCATAACAATTGATGCCAACTGGTAGTATCTAACAATCTCAGAAAGCCTTCAATCATTTCCCAATGCCTTCACCTCTTTCTTTTATAAATCCCTGTTCCTTTTCTTGTTCAGATGTTTTAATTTCTTTCTTAACCTTCCTTAATAGGACCCTTAGAGAATCTAAGAAAGAAAATGCCCATCTGCACATACACAGAACACTTTCCACATAATTTATTTTTTTAAATATTTATTTCTTTTGAGAGAGAGAGCACGCATGCAAGCAGGGAAGGGCAGAAAGAGAGAGGGAGAGAGAGAATCCCAAGCCGGCTTCACGCTGTCAGTGCAGAGCTGGATGCAGGGTTCCATCTCACAAACCATTAGACCATGACCTCAGCCGAAATCAAGAGTCAGACGCTTAACCGACTGAGCCACCCAGGTGCCCCCATTTTCCACATAATTTCATTTAAAGAGATTCACAGGGGTACCTGGGTGGCTCAGTCGGTTATGTGTCTGACTTCAGCTCAGGTCATGATCTCACAGTCTGTGGATTTGAGCCTCACGTCAGGCTCTGTACTGACAGCTCAGAGCCTGGAGCCTGCTTTGGAGTCTGTGTCTCCCTGTCTCTCTTCCCCTCCCATGCTCACGATCTGTCTCTGTCTCTTAACAATAAATAAACATTAAATTTTTTCAAATATAAAGAGATTCACAGATCTCTTGGATCCATCAGAGACCATGTAGGGGTCATGAACTCCAGGTCAGTAGCTCTTGTCTTATCCTCTTAGTTTCTCCATATTGCCCTTATAACTGCCTTCATATTTTCACCAACTTAACCATTCAGGTGACAAATGTGTATGCTAAAGTTGCTAACCCCCTTCATACAATGTTCTGTATGCAGGACCTTAGGAAAAAAATTGGCTATGTACTAAAGATAGAGTGTTATAATAACAGCCACTCAAATAAGAGTTGAGCAATTAACAACAGGAAAAACTGTGATAGGAAGGGGCAAAAAGTTCAGATAGACTATAAACAATCCTTCTTATAAATAAGCTTTATTTAGCAGATATCTACTAACAGCCTTCTATGTGCCTCCTTCACTCACATAACAGATGTCTACTGGCAATGTCAATGATCCAGGACCAGTAGGGGAGAGAAAAATGGAAGAAGTCATCTTTGAAAATTAAATCTCCTACCGAAGTCTATAATATAATTTAGTCTGTTAATGTTTAAGACTGGTAAGTTATACTACAAGTTCATTACTAAAAACAAAAGCTAACACTCTAGTTATAGCCTCTAGAGTCATTAAAAAATTTCCCCCAATCCATTTTTATTCCTCCAAATAAAATCTAATGCTATGTGAATTCCTGGTATAAATTCAAAATCCTGTTTTGTATTAGAAGATAGGAGAGGGGCGCCTGGGTGGCTCAGTCGGTTAAGCGTCCGACTTCGGCTCAGGTCATGATCTCACAGTCCGTGGGTTTGAGCCCCGCATCGGGCTCTGTGCTGACAGCTCAGAGCCTGGAGCCTGTTTCAGATTCTGTGTCTCCCTCTCTCTCTGCCCCTCCCCTGTTCATGCTCTGTCTCTCTCTGTCTCAAAAATAAATAAATGTTAAAAAAAAAAATTAAAAAAAAAAAGAAGATAGGAGAGACATAGTTTCCCACCCATAGTTTGTCACTATTTTTTAAGCCAAGTTCAGACACACATGCATTCTTTCTGCTCTGCTGGGGCATCGGGGCAGGATTGCACCTTTCTTCATTTTACAGGTAATACTTCAACTCATAATTTAAAAACAGAGAATAATAAAACTAAACATGACGTTTCATAACAAATATTTGAAAGAGAGCTTCATGGATTGAGTTTTCTGGGTAAGGAATTTGACTAGTATTGAAGGAAAGATTCCCTTTTATTGGGTATTCAAGAGGGAATCAGAGCTCACTGAAGCTGGGAAGAAAATAGAAGCACTAACATTTGCAATAAATAGCTCCGATTATTATTATGACTAAATGAAAGCAAAATGAAAGTTGACATTTCTCTAGTTTACATTAAAGACCTGGCAACAAATAAAGATAAAGGTCTAGTGGGTTTCATAAGTCTGGTATTAAAAATAAAATTACCCTCATTGACAGGTGAAATTGATCTGGCATTTCACAAAAGAAGGTAAATGGATTTTTAAAAATGGTTTCCTTCTCCTTATATAGGACTATTTAAATAATTTAAAAGTTATTTCTCATGGAAATAGAATCAATTTTCTATATGCCTTGAAGCACATTAATGAGAATTCTGAATTTCCTTCCTTCTAGTCAAGTGATAAGTCAAAATAAAAAACCCTTGAAAGCTATTACATTGTAGAAAATACAATTTTCTCCTTGAGAAAGAATAGTTATTGGTTGCTGCTAAATTTAATGTAGGAAATACAAAGTTACTGTGGCCATGCTATCAATAGGAAAATCTCTTCTGTGGTGGTCAGCTAGTAGCACCCAAAGAAAGTTTTAGCTCTGTCACATTTTAACTCAGGAGTATTTAAATCTGTTTTCTCAGTCTTGTGTAAGTCTTGCCTCCATAATGCTTTTTCACTCCAACTTCCTAGTGGAAGTTTTCATTTCGGGTTTTATTCACTGCAATTGCTATTTAAAAAAAAAAAGGTTGTTCTGAATGCACTTTTTCTAATAAATATAATCTGGACTACCCAGGTGTCAAAACTACCCTACTTCTACTAGCATATGGAAAGTTAAGGCAAATCTCCCACCACCATTTTGAGTCATCATAGGACTGAGTAAGTGAAATACAGACTTACAAATTTACAAATGATAAATACTTCAAAAATTAAACACAGCAAATGAAAAGAATTGTGTTCAATCAGGGGCACCTGGATGGCTCAGTCAGTTGAGATTCCAACTCTTGGTTTTGGCTCAGGTCATGATCTCAGGGTTTGTGGGTTTGAGCCCCACATTGGGCTCTGCACTGACAGTGCAAAGCCTGCTTGGGATTTTCTCCTTCTCCCTCTCTCTCTGCCCCTCCCCAGCTTGCGCTCGCTCTCTCTCTCTCTCTCTCTCTCTCAAAAAAGAAATAAACATAAAAAAAATTTTTTTTAAAGAATTATGTTCAAACATAGTTACCAGCTCCAAACCTAAGTGGCTCTAAACTAAGGTTTTTCTCTTGTATTCTCTTGTATTCCTCTTGTATTGTATTGTAAATTTCTTGTATTTAATATCTCTTGTATTCTCTTGTATTTCTCTTGTATTCTCTTGTATTTTCTCTTCTGCTTTGTGCAGTCTATTGTACATTTAATAATTTTATTTCCCCTAATAACCAACTACATCTCTCTGGTAAATGAGAAGCCCTCCATCTCCAGTTCTTAACAATCAGTCACTCCCTGCCCAGCATTATAGTGGGTCTCGGCTGACAGCCTATGTATTTCAAATTATTTCTCTATTTGGTCTTAGTAGCAAAGAGATGGTGACATTCTTAGATATAAAGAAAAAATCAAAACCAAAATCTAAAAGCAAATCTAGTAAAACTTTAATTTTAAAACAGAGAAATTAACTTTTATCTTATGTGGAACCCAACATAATTTTCTATACAAAATTGCTAAGTTATCGTCAAAATCATGCACCTGGATTTATTTTCCCTTTAGCTTTTAACGATTAACCAAATTCAGAATCCTGGAAAGCATCTCATCTCACCTTCCTGCAGGGCTGGAGCTAGTGTCTTCATTTTCCCATTGTTCATTTTTACTTCTTGGAACTGGGGGCTGTAGCATTTCAGCTGCTAGTGGGTCAGCATCATTCTCTTCTCGACCAATCCATTCTCCAATCACACGGGGTCTCAGAAGAGAAGAATTAAATGCCACTGTTTCCTAAAGAGGAGAAAAGAATATACTGACTCAGATCACTTATTCTTATTAATAGGACGGCAGGGAAATAATTTTGTCTACAGTTTCAACTACTTCCATAAATCAAAATGTTCTTTTTCTTTCTGAATTGACTAAAAATTTCCATTTTTATTAGATGACTTATTCTTTGTAATTTGTGCTGACTCCTTTAGGTCACCGTGACAAAGGATCCAGGAATGAAATCTTTTATTTGGAATCAGAAGGCTGCATGTGTGTTCTCAGGAAGGACGAGCTGAGACTAGCATTTGTGACAGAAAGAAAAGTGTGCAGTAAGGCGCACACAGTGAAAGAGCTTAGTGTTACTGGGAAATGATAAAAATTTCTTAGGAGGAAACTGGGGTGAGGTAAGGGAATAAAGTCAAGAGACAGCAGTGGAAGGATGGATTGTCTCCAACTGTGAAACATTTTGGACTTGGAGCCATCCAGTGTAGGTTAGAAGCAGGGCAATATCAATAACAGGTATGCTAGCTAATCAAAACACGTTAAAGTGATCTTTTTTCATAGACTTGGGTATGATGTGGCTCTTTAAATGATACTTTAAGCATTTAAATCATTTAATATTTTGAAAGGTTCTACTATCAAAATAAATAAATAAATTTTAAAAAAGCGATGCCTGGATAGCTCAGTTAAGATTCCAGATCTTGACTTCAGCTCAAGTCATGCTCTTACAGTTTCTGGGTTGGAGCTCTGTGCAGTCTATTGTACATATTGTACACTGGCAATGCAGAGCCTGCTTAGGATTCTTTCTCTCTCCCTCTGCCCTACTCATGTGCGCTCACTCTCTCTCTCACTCTCTCTTTCTCTCTAAAAATAAATTAGTAACCTTTGAAAGGTACTCAAATACTAGATGTGAGTCATTGCTAGAGATATCTCAGTAAGTGAGAAAAAAAGGCCAGTTAAAAGCAGTGCCTACTCTATGATTTTAGTTTTGTTTTAAAAATTCATATGGGTGTATATCAATGTTTTGTGCTGATCTCAGCCTATCAATAACCAATGTTGTGGTTCTTATTATGATTGCAAGATGCCCTTCATCAATAACCATCAGGAAGCTCAGAAAAATTAAAAGTTTATTGTATATAAGGCCTGCAAATTACGCAGCACACCTGGGGCCACACTGTGAGGTCACAGGTTGATGAGAGAGAGAGCTAGCAGAATGTTGGGGTTCCATTTTTATTGGGGTTGAGGGTGGAAGCCTAGGGTTTTGTGGGCTCATTCTATATTGGTGAATTTAAAACAGAAGAATGGGAATTTAAAGCACAAGGAGAGAAAAAACAAGAGGCCCAAATGGTCAGTACTTGAAATCAACCAAGATCTCTAACACCAAAGAGCTTCAGTCAGGGGAGGTGGCCTGGCTCTTTATCTAGTCTACTGTGACTGACAATGTGTTTACTGGAGACAGTCATCTTTGAAGTGGACACTTTGACAAGCAAGGTTTAAGTACAGCATTTGCATTACAAAAAGGAAAAATAAAACCAATTGTCAGAGTTTATACTATAATTCATCATTCATACACTAATCCTACTCATTTATTCATTTTCTTATATTTATTAAGACCTACTATGTGCCTGAAACAGCTTGATTTGTTGGGGAAACAATGGTAAGACCAAAATTTTGTGGATCTAAAAAGAGGAACTACAGGTAATTTTAGTTTCTTCTTTGGGTGCTTCCTTCCATGTCTTTGCAATATTATGATTAATAGGAACTCATTGCCAAAAGAATGAGTATTAAAAATATCCTGATCTGAGAAACAGGCTTGCATTAAGTTATGTTTGCTATAGTTTTTAGTATGACAAAAGTTTTGAATAATGTCTTAAAGATGCAGACCTGGCCTTCTGAGTTTTTATAATTCTCCAAAATATTAGACAAATATAATACAATAAAAATATGGCATAACAATATACAATGTAATATTAATTAATCTGCAAATACAATACCAAAGGCAACATGTGAAATATGATTAGGACATATTTCATGAATATCCAAGTGATATAAAGGGACAGAAAGTAGTTATATATCTTAATATTGATTCTCTAGCTCACATAAAAATATACCAGATAAATTTTAGTAATTTAACAAATAATCAGAATTCCTTCTGTATTTATGTTCCCATAGTCAGGAAATCAAGGAACTATTATGGCTGTCAACTGTGAAATCATGTAATCAAATTACTGTTTTGAAACTACAAGAAAGGCACATTCAGGTATAACAATTTAATACGCTTTGAAGCAAAAGAATTAAAATTAACAGCAATACTGTTAAATTTTAAAACTGTATTTGTTTTTAAAAGCAAGCTGAGGCAAAGTTCTGTTTTAGAATTTTAAAAAATTATAAATACATTCACAGCCTCAGAACCAGTTTTGATCTATGCGTCTGAAATGTTATTTATTTTGTGAATTTCACTTTCTCCAAATGTAAAACAGTGCAGATGGGTATTACAAAACCCACTGTATCAAATGAATTAGTAGGTAGCACAGTTAAACCACAGTTTTCTGTACATATGCTAGATGCGATTATTTAAGGATGTGGACTACGTTAAAACCACTTCTATATTTGTGATATAAATGTGAAACAAAAGGTGAAAAGAACAGCAAGAATGAGCAAGTTGAGGAAGAGTGGATGCTTGGTTGTGAAAATGCGCAGAGTAACAGAACAGAGAATTGATGGGGCAAATTTTGATCCTATGAAGTTTTATTTTATAGATAGAGTATTAAAAAGGTTGGATAATTAGTTCAGTGTTATTAACTGCATTTATGTAATGAAGCAGAATTGGGCTTGGAGATTTATGTTATAGGCTCAACAGAGAAGAATGGGGGCAAGAGAAAGGAGTGGGTTTGGGCACTATCGATGAGAAATGTGAAATAGAATTTAGAGTTGAGTGTGATCAAAAGCTGAGAGCTGCAGAGAATTTTCTAGAAATAACTTCCTGGTCGCTTACTGGGAAATTAAATAAAATGATAGATGTCACTGCTGTGGAGAGTAGAGCACTGAGAGAAGGATAAATTGTTTTAACAGTAGCTGAAAGCAGAAATTCAGTGGGAAATAGCTGATGGGCAAAGAAATACAAAGAGCCGCAAAGAAGGTCAGAGGAGTTAGGAAGTTAGCATTTTACAAGTGAAAAAACCGGAACTCTACTTTTCTTATTTATTAGAATGATCAAAGCTCTTTTTATATCTATGCCTTCTTAAAATGTTACATTTATAAAAATTCTTGAATGTAACCTATCTACTTGTAATAGATTAAAACAGCAAATTTTCCTTGGATGTATCACTTATATTTGATTAAGCATAATAAACATAAATTTTTATGAAAGGATTTCAGTGAAGAAAGCAGTTCTTAACACTACATACAATGTACCACAAATATCACTACATAGCAAAAGACATTTTAAAATGCACATTAAAAGCAGTACGTTCTTGAAAATATTTTAAGTACATGGTAAATAATTTAAATGTCAATTCTAAACAATGTAAATACTAATTATTCCTCAAAAATGTATAAGTACTGGGGCACCTGGGTGGCTCAGTCGGTTAAGCATCCGACTTCGGCTCAGGTCATGATCTCACGGTTTGTGAGTTCAAGCCCCACATCGGGCTCTGTGCTGACAGCTCAGAGCCTGGAGCCTGTTTCGGATTCTCTGTCTCCCTCTCTCTCTGCCCTTCCCCTGCTCCTGCTCCGTCTGTGTCTTTCAAAAATAAATGAATGTTAAAAAAATTTTTTTCTAAATGTATAAGTACATATTCCTTTGCCCTCCCTAAGATCAGAAGTCTCTAGAGTTGAGATTCTTAAGCAAGTCTGTTTAAATTTAATAAGAAAAGCATTTATGGCCAAAAATTCACCCAAGATCACAAATTTGCTTAGTATTTCCAATCAGCAGAAAGCTAACCTATCCAAGAAGAAGTTACAGTAAACCAGGCCTACTCTGTCCAAGTAGCCCACTCCCACTGGCTAATCCACAATGAATCCAACTGCTCTCACCACTGGTTATCAGTACATGTGATCATATTCCACATTATTTGTTTTCTCTCCTTTTTTTAACTTTCTATTTATTTTTTTAATTCCACTGTAATTAACATACAGGGTTATATTCATTTCAGGTGTATAATACAATACAGATTCAAAATTCTATACATTACTCAGTGTTCATTATAAGTGTACTCTTAATCCCTTCAGCTATTTTGTCCATTCCCCCTCCAACATCCCTTTGGTGACCACTAATTTGTTCTCTATATTTAAGTCTTGTTTTTTTCTGTCTTTTTTTTTTTGTTTGGTTTGTTTCTTAAATTCCACATGAGTGAAAACATATGGTACTTGTGTTTCTGATTCACTTATTTCACTTAGCATTATACCCATAGATCCATCCATGTTGCTGCAAATGGCAAGATTTCATTATTTTTTATGGCTGAGTAATATTACACTATATGCCTATCTATCTATATATACCACATCTTATTGATGGACACTTGGGTTGCTTCCATATTTGGCTACTGTAAATAATGCTGCAGTAAACACAGGGGTGCATATATCTTTTCGAATTAGTGTTTTCATGTTCTTTAGGTAAATATCCAGCAGTGGAATTACTGGGTCATATGGTGATTCTATTTTGAATCTTGAAAAACCTCCATGCTATTTTCCAAAATGGCTGCACCAGTTTGCATTTTCACCAGCAGTGCACAAGCATTCCTTTTTCTCCACATCCTCCTTGCCAACACTTGTTTCTTGTTTCTGGTTTTAGCCATTCTGACAGGTGTGAGGTGGTATCACTGTAGTTTTGATTTACATTTCCATGACGATGAGTGATGTTGAGCATCTTTTCATGCTTCAATCTTCGGCTCATTTTTAATTGGATTATTGGTTTTTTGAACTGTATAACTGTTTTTATATTTTGGATATTAACTCCTCATCAGATATGTCATTTGCAAATATCTTGTATTCAATAGCTTGTCTTCTAGTTTTGATGATTGTCTCCTTTGCTGTACAGAAGCTTTTTATTTCCATGTAGTCCTGATAGTTTATTTTTGCTTTTATTTCCCTTCCCTCAGGAAACATATCTAGAAAAATGTTACTACACATGATATCAAAGACATTACTGCCTGAGCTGTCTCCTAGGATCTTTATGGTTTAAAAACTCACATTTAGGTCTTTAATCCATTTTGAGTTTATATTGTGTGTGGTGTAAGAAAGTGGCCCAGTTTCATTCTTTTGCAAGTTGCTGTCCAGCTTTCCCAACATCATTTCTTGACTTTTTCCCATTTAATATTCTTGCCTCTTTTGTCAAAGATTAATTGACCATAGAATCACAGGTTTATTTCTGGGTTCTTTATGCTGTTCTATTGATCTACGTGCCTATTTTGTGCCTTTACTATACTGTTTTGATTACTACAGAATTGTAGTATATCTTGACATTGGGGATTGTGATTACTCCATTTTTGTTCAAGAATGTTTTGGCTATTTTGTGGTCCCATGAAAATTTTAGGATTATTTGTTATAGCTCTGTGAAAATGTTGTTTGTATTTTGATAGGGATTGCATTAAATCTGTAGATTACTTTGGGTAGTATGAACATTTTAACAATATTTGTTCTTCTAATCCATGAGCAAGAAATATTTCCCATCTTGCTGTGTCCAGTTACTTTCATCAATGTTTTATAGTTTACAAAGTATAGGTCTCCTCACCTCCTTGCTTACATTTATTCCTAGGCCTTTTGTTATTTTTGGTACAATTGTAAATGAGATTGTTTTCCTAATTTCTCTTTCTGCCACTTTGTTATTAGTGTAGTGTTATTAGTCCATAGTGTATAGGAATGCAATGAATTTCTCTATATTGATGTATTCTGCGACCTTACAGAATTCACTTATCAGTTTTAGTAGTTCTTTTGCAGAGGTTTTAGTGTTTTATATATACAGTATCATGTTATCTACAAATAGGGAAAGTTTTACTTCTTCCTTACAAATGTGGATGAGTTATTTATTTACGTATGTATGTATGTATGTATGTTTGTTTTCATTTTTCATGTCTGATTGCTATGGGTAGGACTCCTAATACCATGTTGGATAAAAGTGGTGAGAATGGACATCCTTGTCTTGTTTCTGATTTTAAGGGAAAGCTGTCAGTTGTTCAGAACTGAGTATGAGGTTAGATGTGGCTTTTTCACATATGGCCTTGATTATGTTTAAGTGTGCTCCCTCCTAACCTACTTTGTTGAGAATTTTTATCATGAATGGATGTTGTGCCTTCTCAAATACTTTTCTGATCCATTGAAATTATCACATGATTTTTACCCTTTCTCTTGATATATCACATTGATTGATTTGAAAATATTGAACCACCCTTCTATTCCAGGAATAGATCCCACTTGATTATGGTGAATGATTTTTTTAACATATTGTTGGATTCAGTTGCTAATATTTTGTTGAGGATTTTTGAATCTATGTGCATCAAGGTTACTGGCCTATAGTTCTCTTTTTTGTAGTGTCTTTATGTGGTTTTGGTATCAGAAGAAAGCTGGCCTCAGAATGAATTAGGAAGCTTTCCTTCCTCTTCTCTTTTAGAGTAATTTGAGAATAACAGATATTAACTCTTCTTTAAATGTTTGGTATAATTCACCTGTGAAACCATTTGGACCCACACTTTTGTCTGTTGGGAGCTTTTTGATTACTGATACGATTTCATTGCTGGTAATCACTTTGTTCAAATTTTCTTTCTCTTCCAGATGCAGTTTTGGGAAGTTATATGTTTCTAGGAATTTATCCATTTCTTTTTAGTTGTCCAATTTGTTGGCATATAATTTTTCATAACATTCACTTATAATCTATGCTGTCAGTTATTGCTTGTCTTGCATTTATGATTTTATTTAGTTGTCTTATTTTTTTATGGGTCTAGCTAAAGTTTTATCAATTTTACTGATCTTTTCAAAAAACCAGTTCCTGGTTTCATTGATCTGTTCTACTGTTTTTTGTTCTTTTTTTAGTTTCTTTATGTCTGCTCTACTCTTTATTATTTCCTTCCTTCTACTGGTTTAGGGTTTTGTTTGTTCTTCTTCTTCCAGCTCTTTTAGGTATAAGGTAATGTTGAGATTTTTCTTCCTTCTTAAACTTCCTTCTTAGAACAGGTCTTGCTGCAGCCCAAAGGTTTTGGATCATTGTGTTTTCATTTTCATTTGTCTCCATACATTCTTTATTTCTTGGTTGACCCATTCATTGTTTAGTAGCATTTTATTTAGCCTCCACATACTTGTGGTCTTTCCAGATTTTTTGTGGTTGATTTCTAGTTTCATAGCATTGTGATCAGATGTGATGCATGATGTGATTTCAATCTTTTTGAATTTGTTGAGACTTGTTTTGTGACCTAACATGTAATCTATTCTGGAAAATGTTCCATATGAACTTGAAAAGCATGTGTACTCTTCTGTTTTAGGATGTAATGTTCTGAATATATTTATTAGATGCATCTTGTCCAATGTGTCATTCAAAGCCACTGTTTCCTTGCTGATTTTGTTTGGATGTCTATCCACTGATATAAGCAGGATGTTAAAGTCCCCAACTAGTATTGTATTACTATCAGTTACTTCCTTTATGTTTGTTATTAACTGCTTTATATATTTGGGTGCTTTCATATTGGGTGCATAAATATTTATAATTGTTATATCTTCTTGTTGCATTGTTCCCTTTATGATTATATAGTGTCCTTGTCTCTGATTACAGTCTGTTTTAAAGTCTATTTTGTCCGATATAACTACTGTTACCCAGGCTTTCTTTTCACTTCCATTTGCATGATAAATGCTTCTCCATTCCTTCACTTTCAATCTGCATGTGTCTTACCTCCGAAATTAGTCTCTTGGAGGCAGCATATAGATTGGTCTTGCTTTTTTGTCCTGATCTTTCATTTGAGACACATCCCTCTGTCTCCTCATTTTGTCTGTCTCTCTGTGCCTGTTTTCATGTGTCTGAAGAGTCAGTTACATCTTCTGCTCTTCAAAATAGTGGCCTTATGAAGGAGAGGTCCTGCAGTGCCCTGTAGTACAATGTCTCCTATTTACCAGACCCTGGTGCTTCAGGGATGTCTCCTATGTGTGCTGCATGTGCCTTAATATTGTGGCTGACAGGGTGCCTGGGTGGCTCAGTCAGTTAAGCATCCAACTTTGGCTCAGGTCATGATCTTAGAGTTTGTAAGTTTGAGCCCCACATCAGGCTGTCTGCTGTCAGCACAGAGCCTGCTTCAGATCCTCTGTCTCCCTCTCCCTCTGCTGCTCCCCTGCTTGTGTGCACACTCTCTCTCTCAAAAAATAAACTTGAAAAAAATTTTTTTAATTCTATTGTGGCTGAGCCATTTTTGCCTTCAGTCCTGTCATGTGCAATGGCTCTCTTTGCCCTTTGTGAGCAGGGTTTGGTCCCTGTGTTGGTAATGGGCACTGTGGGGTCACCTTGGGCTTGTGTTTGCCAGAATTGTGGTCACACAGAACTGCAGAGTACTCTCCCTGTGTTATCTCCTGAGAAACTTTTGTTAGTGGGTGGGGCTTGTAGTCAGACCAGAGGTCTACCCCCAGCCCACTGCTGGGGCTGCAGTCAAACTAGTATTTGTGGTTACCTTACCCTCTCCCAGGGGCTGGAGTCATGTTGGAGAGGTGATGCCTCTCATCAAGGCTATTTGCACACTAACAGGCTTGTGGCACTACTTTGCACGGACTTCTGCCCAGGGTGAATTGGAGAAATGTGTCCACAGGAGAATGTGAGGGCAGGGCATAGTGTTATTAGCAAGCTAGGTGGAGAGTGTTCTTGCTGGCTCCCATGTATCTAGGCCAGAGAGGGGACAGGGGAAGAGGGAATGGTTCCTACCAGCAACTTTGTTCCTGGAGAAGTCTCCTAAAGATCCCTGCCTCTCCAGCACATGTTCTGAGACTAGCAAATAAATCTCAGGCATTTTCCAAACTGCTGCTTTTATGCTGTACCTCAACAGGGCTGTTAGTTATTCTGTCTCTTTTGGGGTGGGACTCAGTTTCCTATCATCTGTTGTCTCTCCCAGAGCCAAGCCCAGTGATTTTTTAAAGTTCCAGGTGTTTAGCGCTACTGATTGTAAGAACTCTCAAAGTCAAGCCCCTCTGATTTCCAAAGCCAAATGTTATGGCTATTCATCTTCCCAGGGTGGGTCCCCCATGCCTGGGGTGCCTGATACAGGATCTGCTCCTTTCCCCTCTCGTGTCTATGGTCTCTCCTCGCCATGGACAATTCTAAGAGTTAGCTTGGTCCTGACCAAGTCTCTACCCTTCCTACCACTTTTGATGTGGCCTCTTCTCTAAGTCCCGTTGTGAAGAGTCTGTTCTTCCAGTTCTCAGGTTGTTCCCTGGGTTACTTACAGTGATGTGGGTATTATCTAGATGTATCTGTGGGATGAGGTGAGCCTAAGATCCTCCTACTCTGCCATCTTCTCCAGAAGTCTGTTTTCCCTTCTTAATAAATCAAGATGCTCATGAAAGGCTGGGATCACATCTTAAATTCCTTGGTTTTCCCCATAATAACTAGCATAATTATTTCATAAAATAAGTATAAAATTTGTATTAAGTGAATTTTAAAAATTCATAGAAGGAAAACCAACACAAATGTTGGTAGTATTATGAAGTATTATGTCATATCACAAATTATGAAGTATCATTATGTCTAACTAAAAGTCATATAAATGATTCATGGACAACACTGATTAATATATTTTTAAGCCATTTCAGCATAAAGTCTACAAGATGTGACTGATTTAAAATAATTAAATATTCTGTACAAATTCTCAAGCTTTTGAGTAAATTATTTTAATCCTACCAATTCACAAAAGGAAAATTATGAAACACATAATTACATATTAAATGTTTAATCTAATAGCCATTGTTAAACTAATCCACACATTGAACTTGAATTAGAGTTTAAAGGAAGTAATGTAAGTAGATACTTAAAAGCTTTTTTCCTACTGTCTCTTTTTTAATTTTTTTCCAGCTTTGAGATATAATTGATATATTTTATGTAGGTTTACATTGTATGCTGTCAAGATTTGACATACATATATAATGCAAAATGATTACCATAATAAGGTTAACATACTCATCACTTCACATAATTAACATTGTGTGTGTGTGTGTGTGTGTGTGTGCACATGTGTGTGTACGTGTGTGGTAAGAACTTTCTTAGCAACTTCCAAGTATACAATATAGTGTTGTAAACCTTAGTCACCATTCTGTGCGTTAGATCCCCAGATCTTCCTCATCTTATAACTGGAAGTCTGTAACCTCTGATCACTTGCAACCATTTCCCCCACCCCCCTCACCTCTGGCAACCACCACTCTATTCTCTCTTTCTATAGGTTAGATTTCATTCTTTTTAATGGCTGAGAAATATTCCATTATATATAAAATCATTTTTCTTTATTCATCTATCAACAGGCACTTAGGCTGTTTTCATGTTTCAGCTGTTGTAAATAATACTGCAGTGAACATGGAAGTTCAGATTTCCCTTTGACATAGGGACTTCATTTCCTTCAGATATATACTCAGAAGTGGGATTGCTGAATCAGCTTCATGTTTAATTTTTTGAGACACCCCTATGCTGCTTTCTATAGTACCCCTATGAATTTACATTCCCACCAACAGTACACAAGGGTTCCCTCTTCTCCAAATTCCTGCCAACACCTGATATCTCCTGTCTTTTTGATGAGAGACATTCTATCAGGTGTAAGGTGATATCTTATTATAGTTTTGAGTTGCACTTCCCTGATGATTAGTAATGTTGAGCATCTTTTCACATACTTGGCCAATTATCTATCTTCTTTGGAAAAATGTCTGTTCAGGTCCTCTGCCCAATTTTGAAAAATCAGATTATTTGTTTTTTTCTACTACTGAGCTGTGTTTCTTATATATTTTAGATATTAACCCCTTATCAGACATACGACTGACAAATACTTTCTGCCATTCTACAGGTTACCTTTTCAGTCTGATTTTTTTCTTTTTCTGTACAGAAGCTTTTTAGTTTGATGTAGTCCCACTTGCTGCTTGCACTTTTTAGGGGCACCTGGGTGGTTCAGTAGGTTAAGTGTCTGACTTTGGCTCAGGTCATGATCTCACAGCTTATGAGTTCGAGCCCCGCATGGGGCTCTGTGCTGACAGCTCAGAGCCTGGAGCCTGCTTCAGATTCTGTGTCTCCCTCTCTCTCTGCCCCTTCCCTGCTTGCACTCTGTCTCTCTTTCTTTCAAAATATTTTTTAAATGTTTATTTATTTTTGAGAGAAAGAGAAAGCAAGCAGAGGAGGAGCAGAATGAGAGGGAGACAGAGAATCCCCAGCAGGTTCCGCACTGTCAGTGCAGAGCCTGACATGGGGCTCTCGAACTTATGAACTGTGAGATCATGACTTAAGCTGAAATCAAGAGACAAACGCTTAACTAACTGAGCCACCCAGGAAACCTCCCCCCGCCACCCAAAATTTTTTTAAAGCACTGCCAATACCAATGTAAATGAGATTTTTCTTCTAGGAGTTTTACAGTTTGAGTAAGGCATTTTGAGGTGATTTTTGTACTTGGTGTGAAATAAGTGCCCAATTTCATTCTTTTATGATTCTATTTATAATTTTTAATATTATAAATGCTTGTATTAAGAAAATTCTTCAAATAAACATTACATAACAAGTAGCCTGAAAAAGAAGAAATTTATCTGAAATTTAGTAGAGAAAGGAAGTAACAAAGAAAGATCAGAAATAAATAAAATAGAGACCAAAATAAACAATAACATACATAACATTGAAAGTAATGACCAGGTTTTCCAAAACAAATAAACAAAATTGGCAATGATTTAACTACGTTAAAAAAAGAGAGAAGATTCAAAACCAAAATGAGAAATGGAAGAGAAAACAATGCAACAGATACCACAGAAATACAATTTCATTCTTTTGCAAGTGAATATCTAATTTTCTCAGCACCTCTTCTTAAAGACTATACTTTACCATTGAGCATTCTAGGATCCCTTTTTAAATATTAAATGTCCAAGTATGCATGGTTTATTTCTGGGTTCTTAATTCTGTTCCATTGGTCTATGTTTTATACCAGCACCATAGTATTTTAATTACTCTAGCTTTTTAATACAGTTTGAAATCAGGAATATGATGCCTCCAGTTTTGTTTTTCTTTCTCAAGATTGCTTTGGCTATTTGTGATTCTATACAAATTTTAGGAATGTTTTTTCTATTTATTTCTTGGGGAAATGCCATTGGAATTTTGATAAGGATTGCACTGAACCTATAGATGGTTTTGAGTAGTAGGGAAATTTTAACAATATTCATCCTTCCAATTCATGAACACGGGATATCTTTCCACCTATTTCTGTCTTCTTCAATTTCTTAGTATATAGGTATTTTACCTGGTGGGTTAAATGTATTCCTATCTATTTTATTGTATTTGATGCTATTGTAAACATAACTGTTTTATTAATTTTTATAATAATTCACTGTTAGTTTATAGAAATGCAACAGATTTTTGTATGTTGATTTTGTATCCTGTAACTTTACTAAAGTCATTTATTAGGTCTAACAGCTTATTGCTTGAGTCTTAAAGGTTATCTATGCATAAGAATATGTCATCTGCAAACAGAGACAAGTTTACTTCTTCTTGTCCAATCTGGATGCCTTTCATTTCTTATTCTTGCCTAATCGCTCTGGCTAGGACTTCTGGTACTTTGTTGAATAGGAGTGGTGAGAGTGGGCCCTTTAGTCTTGTTCTAGATTTTAGAGAAAAATCTTTCAACCTTTCACTGTTGAGTATGTTAGCTGAGGGTTTTCATATATGTCTTTTATTATCTTGAGTTATATTGCTTCTATATCCAATTTGTTGAAAGTTTTTGTTTTTTACCATGAAAGTATGTAACACTTTGTTAAATGTATTTTTTCTGCATTTATTGAGATGATCATGTGATTTTTATCTTTCATTCTATTAATGTGATGTATCATATTTATTGATTTGTAAATATTGAACCACCCTTGTATCCGAGAGATAAATCTCAGACAATTGTGATCCTGTTATCTGCTACTTTTAATGTGCCATTGAATTCAGTTTGTTAGTACTTTGTTGAGAATTTTTGCATCTATATTCATCAGAGATATTTGTCTGTAGTTTTCTTTTCTTACAGCGTCCCTATCTGGCTTTGGTATCAAGGTAATGCTGACCTCAGAAAATGAATTTGAAAGTCTTACCTCCTCTTCAGATCTTTGGAAGAGTTTGAGAAAGATAGTGTTAATTCATCAATGAAATCACCTCTTCTCGACTTTTCTGTGTTGGAAGGTGTTTGATGCCTGCTCTAATCTTGTTATTGGTCTGTTCAAATTTCCTGTTTCTTCATGATTCAGTCTTGGTGAGTTATATATTTCTAGGAATTTATCCAGTTGTTTCCTATGTTACCAGTTTGTTGGCACTAATTGTTCATAGTAGTCTCATGATCCTTTGTGCTACTGTAGTATTAGTTAATATCGCCTCTTTCATTTATAATTTTATTTATTTGATTCCTCTTTTATCTTGGTTAGTCAAGCTAAAGGTGTCTCAGTTTTGTTTATTTTTTCAAAGAACCAACTCTTAGTTTTGTTAATCTTTTCTATCATTGTCCTGTTTTCTATTTCACTTATTTCTGCTCTAGTCTTTATTATTTCCTTTCTTCTGCTAACTTTGTAGCCCTGACTCTTTAGTAATCAGTATAAACTGCTGAAAGCCAGTACATCAGCAACTGGAAGGAGTATTCAAAAAATTTTGTTTTAGTCTTTAATATATTAGCAAACATTTTTCTCAAAAACTATGTAAAACTGAAGTATGTCCGAGTATTTTGACAGATCCCCAATAGCCTGCAGCTCTTGGCTTAGTGATCATGCCTTTACCCTATGGTAGGATGGCATTGATGACCCTTAATCATTAAATGTTTAACCTCATTGTGTCCATGCCCCTTATCATGTGAGTTTAAAGTTTCTTTTTTTAATTTTAATTTTATTTATTTGTTTATCATTTGAGAGAGAGAGCATGTGAGTGTGACAGAGGGGCAGAGGGAGAGAGAGAGAACCTCAAGCAGGCTCCATGCTCAGCACCGAGTCCGACATGGGGCTCAATCCCACAATCCTGGGTCAGGGCCTGAGCTAAAATTAAGAGTTGGACACTCAACCAACTGAGCCACCCAGGCACCCCTATAGTTTAAAAGTGGGACATATGGGGCCTCTTGGGTGGCTCAGTGGGTTAAGTGTCTGACTCTTGATCTTGGTTCAGGTCATGATCTCACAGTTTGTGAGATCAAGCCCACACTGGGCTCTGGGCTGACAGCATCCCTGCTTGGGATTCTCTCTCTTCCTCTCTCTCTCTCTTCCCCTTCTCCACATGTAAGCACTCTATTTCTCAAATTAAATAAACTTAAAAAGAATAAAAATAAAAGTGGGACATATTGACCTCTAAATGTGACCTGCTTCAGCCAATGAAACAGACACAAGTTATTGTATGCCTGTTATAAGCCGAGGCCTTAGGAAACCTTACATGTTTCTACTATTTCTGCCATCCCCGTGAAAAAGATATGCCTATGCTAGTCCACTAACCCAAAATGAAGATAAGAAACATTTCTAACAGATCTGAATGACACCAAACAAGTCCACCTTATATCAGCTGACAACAGCCAACCTCTAGACCACATGAGAAACTCCAGTTGAGATCTGTTGAGCCCATCTAGCCAAGATCCAGTGTAGGTCGGCTGAATTCCAGAAAATCAGGAAAAATATTTATTGTTTCAAGCCTCTGAGTTTTGGGGTAAAAGGTTACACAGCTATAGCTAACTGAAACAAACTGATCCTAGAAGTAAAGTACTGCTAAATAAAAACTTAAAACATATGTCATTGGTCTTGGGATATAGTGACAGGTATTGGCTATAAAAATGGTGAGGAGATTATTATAAGAGGCCAGAAACACTGGAGGCCAGTGTTATGTGGTGTTAGTCATTTAGTAAAACTATCATCTCTGATAAGTTGGTAAGGTAGAAAGTGATGGTAAGGTAGAAAGTTTGAAAATTGCGCAAGAAGCTCTCTAGGAAAAATCATGTAAATATTACCTACTTGCTTCTAGCTGTATACTAAGTTTCTTCAAGAAATAGATGAGTAGAAAAAATAACAATTTGCAAGCAAAATTTAGAAAAAAATACTAAGAGTCTGGCTGAGTTTTTTATATCCAGCATTTATTGATACCTCAAGATTTTTAAATTAAGATAATCCTTATACTAATATTAAATCCATGGCCCTGTCAGAAAGACAGAGCTTCAGGTTAAAAAAGAAATCAAAGATGTGGCTATAAGGCCGTTCATTAAGACTTCTAAAAAATTAAGATGGTGCCTATTAAGGATGTTTCACAACACCTGAAATACCACTAATTAAATCTAGAGACAGGCATGTCCTGAAAGAAAACTGGGGATGTGGTTTTTGGCACAGGAAAGAGAGAGTGATCAGATACAAAGGAAATCCAAAAATTATTTAAGACAGTTGAATTGGCAAAAAGCATCTGAAGTAAAAGGGACTGAGACTACAAGATGTAAACACTCCTTTGGGCCACAATTTTTCTACAGGAAAAGAAGCTGAAAAACAAGTTGCACAAAGGTATCTCTTCCAACACCCTCTTCAGAAGTGGCCAAAGACATTAATGAAAAAGAAAGAAACTCCCACAGGATGAAGCCATGAGCTGTGGCAAATAAAAGATGGAGACTCCCAGGGAACCCAGTTCCCACTCCCACAAAACAGAAGTGGGACCCAATTAAGGAACACTTCCCAACCCCTTGGATAGGAAGACCTAATGATATGTGTCCATAAGAATCAGCAATTTATAAGGGTTCCTCAGTGGCTCAGTTGGTTGAGCATCTGAGTCCTGATTTTGGCTCAGGTCATGATCTCACGGTGGGTGGGTTCAAGCCCCATGTCAGGCTCTGCGATGATAGCACGGAGCTTGCTTGGGATTTTTTTCTCTCCCTTTCTCTCTGCCTCTCTCTCTCTCTCTCTCAAAATAAATTTTCAAAAATTTTAAAGAAGAATCAGTAATTTCTATAAACTTCTCATTATTTCCCTTTCTAATGGGAATACTTAATGTGGCTACCCCATATCATCTATCACTTAATGGAAAGGAAGAAACAAAACTATCATCAGTCACATATGTTTCCCCATACAGAAAAATCAGGAGGATTCAGAGGCAATTTATAATATATGGGTTTGGTACATTTATGGAATTTAAGATAAAATTAGAAAAATAATTTCCATTTCTATATTCCAGCAAGTCTTAAAATGTAATTTATAAAACAGAGACCATTTATAATAATAGCTAAAAGTACAAGGTATCAAGGAATCAATATAACAAAACTTACATGGCTTTACTGGATATAACTATATAACTTTATCACAAAACATCATAACATTTAATTAAATGGAAATATGTCATGTTCACAATAGGATGACAGAGAAATGTTAACGATGTCAATCCTCTCAAATCAATTTAAAATACAACTGCAAACCAAATGGAATAACAGAAATAAGCAAATAGGCCAACAGAAGAAAAAAGAGGGCCCAGAAACAGGACAAGTGACAGAAACATGCATACTGATGGACAAATAATGAATTTTTCAATATACAGTTATAGGAAATATATCATCCATGTGGAGGAAAATATGTTCCAACTTCTTACCATATTAAAAAAGTAATTTCAAGTGGATTAAAGACCTGAATGTGAAAAATAGAACTTCTGGGAGAAAATAAAAAAACAATTATTTTCATGATGTCAACTAGGAAAGGATTTCTTTTTTTTTTTTTTTTAATTTTTTTTTCAACGTTTTTAATTTATTTTGGGGACAGAGAGAGACAGAGCATGAACGGGGGAGGGGCAGAGAGAGAGGGAGACACAGAATCGGAAACAGGCTCCAGGCTCCGAGCCATCAGCCCAGAGCCCGACGCGGGGCTCGAACTCACGGACTGTGAGATCGTGACCTGGCTGAAGTCGGACGCTTAACCGACTGCGCCACCCAGGCGCCCCTGGAAAGGATTTCTTAAAACAGTATTACAAGTTAATGTTAAAAATGTCTGTTAATAGAAAGCATTATTTAAAAAGTGATGACAAGCTTCCGACTTAGCGAATATATTTGAGACAATATATAACCAGTAAGAGTTGACGTCTGGAATATATAATAAACCCACAAATCTAAAGAAAAAAATAATGACAATAAATATGGGCAAAAGAGACAGGCAGGCATTCAATCTTATTGAAAATTATAAAATCACTAATTGAATGTATTAGAAACCATTTTTTTAACTAAAATGTTTGATGACAGCCAGTGTGAGCAAGGATCAGGAACAAAAAATACTACAAAATGTTGGCAGGAGTGTAAATGATACAACCTTTAGAGAGAAATTCTGCGTTATCTATGAAATGTGAAAAATGCACATGCCACACTGATAGATTCATTCAAGTTCATTTGGTTATTTTTTTCTTCTTTCAGTTCAGATACATTTTCATTCCTCAGTTAACTTCAACATTTCCTATCTCTCTTCTGATTCTTAGCGGATTATGTTGCTTCTTATATCAATGGGATAATGAAAGCAATCAGAAGAGAATTGGTTTATCTTTTCATCAAAACCCTACCAGCTACGAGCATTCTTGTCTACAGTTACAAAGAATGAACTGTCATTTCTTTTTTTCTGGCATACAGAAGGTACTCTATATGCACAGTGAATAAAAGAATGACAAAATTAGGTAACATATGATTCAGTGGCTCATAATACATTATCAAACATTACTAGTCATTAGAATATGTAA
The DNA here is from genome assembly GCF_014898765.1 of Herpailurus yagouaroundi. Taxonomy (NCBI): domain Eukaryota; kingdom Metazoa; phylum Chordata; class Mammalia; order Carnivora; family Felidae; genus Herpailurus; species Herpailurus yagouaroundi. The sequence goes on from NW_024412406.1 coordinate 15,739,724, forward strand.
GACCACAGTAAGATACTACTTCACACCCATGAGGCTGACTAGAAGCTAAAAGACAAGCAAGGACTACCAAGGATATGGAGAAATTGGAACCCTCACACTTGCTGATCGGAATGTAAAATGGTGCTGTCACTGTGAAAAATAGTTTGGCAGTTTCTCAAAGAGTTAGAGGAACAGATAATCCAGTGTTCCCATTCCCTACATATACGCCCAAGAGAAATGAAAACACAGGTCCACACAAAAACTTACACGTGAATATTCATAGAAACATTACTCATAATAGCTGAAAAGTGGAAACAACTCAAATGTCTACAAATTGATGAGTGAATAAACAAAATCAGACCTCTCCACACAATAGAATATTATTCAGTAACGAAAAGGAATGAAGTACTGATACAAGCTACAACATCACTGAACCTTGAAAACATTACGCTCGGTGACAGGAGACAGTCACAAAAGACAACTGTTTGATTGCATTCCCATGACATTTCCAGAATATGCAAATCTATAGAGACAGAAGGTAAATTAATGGTTGTCTGGGGCAGAGGGGCTGTGGGGGAGGGATGCGGAATGGGTACAAGGTTTCTTTTGGGATGAAGAAAACGTTCTAAACTTAGGTTGTGGTAATATACTTTGAATATCCTAAAAATCCCTAAACTGTACCCCTTTAAAGGGGAAGATTTTATTATAGGAATTATTATGCCAATAAAGTTGTCAAAATAATACACTAAACCTATTTTAGCTTGTCTTCTTTCATGGTGGAGTACAATATATAGTAGTAAGGGAAAAGCATGAATTTGGAATCAGATGAACAATCAGATGAGCCAGAAGGAAGTATTTATTCTAGCTCCAAGTACTAATTCTGAGACCTTCAACAAACCACTTAATCATTCTACCTTCAGTTTCCTTATCTTTAAAACAGGAAAAATACAACCATTCATTGAACTGGTCCAAAAACTAAATTAAATAACATCAAAAAGGCCTTAGCATGCCTGCCAGCCCTAATAAAGGCCAACGTTATCCCTCCTCCTTTCCTCCACTATCTTCTGCACCCTACTATCGGTGACCTAAAACATTTTATTCATTATGGATATTTTCTACAAAAGTAGAAAGAAGAGTAAAATAAACCCATCTGTAGTCTCACACATTTTCATCAATTATCAGCTTATGGGTAAACTCACTTCATCCTTACCTCCATCCACATCCCTTCCACATCACCTCTTTCCTACCCAGATGATTTCCTTTTTTTTTTTATTAAAAAAATTTTTTTGGGGCGCCTGGGTGGCGCAGTCGGTTAAGCGTCCGACTTCAGCCAGGTCACGATCTCGCAGTCCGTGAGTTCGAGCCCCGCATCAGGCTCTGGGCTGATGGCTCAGAGCCTGGAGCCTGTTTCCGATTCTGTGTCTCCCTCTCTCTCTGCCCCTCGCCTGTTCATGCTCTGTCTCTCTCTGTCCCAAAAATAAATAAACGTTGAAAAAAAAAATTAAAAAAAAAAATTTTTTTTAACGTTTACTTATTATTGAGAGACAGAGAGACAAAGCATGAGCAGGGGAGGGGCAGAGAGAGGAGGAGACACAGAATCCGAAGCAGGCTCCAGGCTCTGAGCTTTCGGCACAGATCCCGATGTCGGGCTTGAACCCACAAACCGCAAGATCATGACCCGAGCCGAAGTCAGACGCTCAACTCACTGAGCCACCCAGGCGCCCCCCTACCCAGATGATTTCAAAGCAAATCCCATTCACTGTATCATGTCATTTGTAAATGGTCAAGTACGTATCTCTAAAAAGTAACAGCACTTTTGTAAACAAATACCATTATTAGTTTTAACAATAAAGTAACAATATCTAATATCAACAAAGTTCATTAGTTTTCAAATTTCCTTGACTGTCTCAGGGAAGCTATCTGTTTGTACAAGTCAGACTCTACACAACACTTAACATGTTGTGATGGACTTTTGTCTCTTTTAATCTCTAGATTTTCCTCCTCTGTCTCATTTTTTCTCCTGTAATTTTGTTGTTGGCTGCTGCTGTTCAGAAAACCTCAACTGTTCTTCCTGGGAGTTTTCCACAGTCTGGTTTTCCCCTTTACATCCCTGTGATGTGGCTTGAAATGTCCCTCTGCCCTTTGTAATTTCTGGAAATTAGTAGTTAGTTTTGGATAAAGTTTTTGTTGCTGTTGTTGTTGTTGCTGCCAACACTGCTTCTGAGAGAATGGTTACACAGTAGTCCCCCACCCCTTATCTGTGGGTTAGCTTTCCGTGGCTTCAGTTACCCGCACTCAACTATAGTCCAAAAGCAGTTGATCCTTCGGACACACTGTCAGAAAGCCAATAGTAGACTCACGGTACATCACAACGCCTACATTATTCACCTCACTGTATCTCATCACACAGGCATTTTAACAGCTCAAAACCTCACAAGAAGAAGGGTGAGTACAGGTACAATAAGATATTTTGAGAGAGAGAGACCGCATTCATATAACTTTTCTATTTTATTATTATATATTACTGTTAATCTCTTACTGTGCATAATTTATAAATTAAACTTTATCATAGGTATGTATGTATAGGAAAAACATAATATATATAGGGTTTAGTACTATCCATGGTTTCTGGTATCCACTGGGGTTTGGAAGGTACTCCCCATGGATAGGAAGGGATGACTGCATTTCCATTTGGAGGTACATATCGTCCTGTTGATGACGACTCTTTACTGATGTTGGCAGCATTCATGATTATCGCTTAGATCCATTAATTCACTAAAGATTGCCAGATGGTGATTGTCTTATTTTATAATTCATTTGTTGGAATTCTGTTATTTGCTGTAAAACTTCTGTAAAGAGAAACTTTCTCAAATATTTGGTTACCCTGAAGTACAATTTATATAGAAAAGGCAAATTAAATGTTTGATTCTTTCCCCTTTACAATTTTTGAAAATAATAACTTTGGCCTCCTAACATACTCTTAAGATGATTAATTTTTGGATTAACATAAAAATGTTTAAATGTTATATATAAATCACTGTAGTTATTATTCTTATTCTTCAAATTTTCTCAACTCTTTCCAGAGGGAAACTATTTAAAGTTGGTTCATGATCAATTGTGACACAGCCAAGTGGTCTTTCCCATGTTCTTCTTGCTTTCTGGCATGACAAGATATTTTAGACTCATTTTGCTTCCAACCCAGAATCAGCCATTATTCCAATTCATTTTAGTGGGAAATATATTTTAAGACTATATTCTGGACACTGGGTATACTCATTATTTTTGAGCCAGTAAGAGTGGACAGATCTAAGAAATATGTATGTCTTAAATATTTTATTTTGACATAATTCAGGCTTATAAAAGTTGAGAAAAGAAAAAAAAGAATTTCTGTATACTTTTTATCCAGATTACCCAATGTTGTTAATGTAATAATGTCAACATTGGTGGTTGATATTTTGCTTTATCATTTTCTCTCTCTTTCACATTGATATATAAAATTTCCCCAGAACCACCTGAAGGTAAGTTGCCAATATGATACTCTTTATCCCTAAACACTGCAGAGTGTATTTTCTATAAAGAAGGACATTTGCTTATGCAGCCACAGAATAATTATGCAGTCACAGAATAATTATCAAATGTCAAAGGACATTTTCTTATGCAGCTACAGAATAACATTAATACAATACCAATAACCAACTTTGTTTAAATTTCATCAATTATTTGAATCAAGTTGCTAAGGCAATAAAGAATCCTGGGTCGGGGCGTCTGGGTGGCGCAGTCGGTTAAGCGTCCGACTTCAGCCAGGTCACAATCTCGCGGTCCGTGAGTTCGAGCCCCGCGTCGGGCTCTGGGCTGATGGCTCGGAGCCTGGAGCCTGTTTCGGATTCTGTGTCTCCCTCTCTCTCTGCCCCTCCCCTGTTCATGCTCTGTCTCTCTCTGTCCCAAAAATAAATAAACGTTGAAAAAAAAAATTTAGAAAAAAAAAAAGAATCCTGGGTCACATATGGGATTCAATTCTCATGTTCTTGTTGTTGCCTAATCTCCTTTAATGTAGAACAGTTTTCAGTATTTGACATTTATGAGCTTCAAGTTTTTTACTTTTTTTAAATTTTTTTAATGTTTATTTACTTTTGAGAGAGACAGAGGATGAGCGGGGGAGGGGCAGAGAAAGGGGGAGACACAGAATCTGAAGCAGGCTCCAGGTTCTGAGCTGTCAGCACAGAGCTCAATGTGGGGCTCGATCTCACGAACTGTGAGATCATGATCTGTGCCAAAGTTGGAGGCTTAGTTGAGTGAGCCACCCAGGCGCCCCTGACCTTCATGTGTTTTAAAAATATGGGCCAGTTATTTTTTAGGAGGTCCCTCAATTTATGTTTTTCCAATGTTTCCTATGATTATAGTCAAGTCACTCATTTGAGGCAAGAATAACACAGAAGTGATGTATTCCTTTCTTCTCAAAAGGCACATGATACTGACTTGTCTTATTGCTAGTGATGTTAACCGTGGCCACTTGGTTAAGGTGGTATCTTTCATGATTCTCCACTGTAAACCTGCTACTTCTCTCTGGTTAATAATTAAATATCTTCTGGGGACTAACTCTGAAACTACGCAGATAACCTGTAATTCATCAAAATTTCACGTACTAATTTTAACATCCTTTGCAGGCCCTCCCTGAATCAATTACTATGATGGTTGCCAACTTGTGATTTTATAATTTCACCATTCCTTCTAAATTTATTTGTTGGTACTCTACTGTGAGAAAGAGCTTCTCCTTCACCTCCATATGTGTATGTATGCATGTAAGTAGGTATATCAGTATGGATTATGAATTATTATTTCATTCAATGAACTATATTACTATCATGATGTTTAGGCTTTAACATTCCTAGAAGGAGCTCCCACAAGTAGGTTCCCATGTCCTTTTGAAATGTTCCATCATTCTTTGATTGCATCTTACTTCCTGACACTAAAAGATATTCCAGACTCAATGCATACTTTCTCCGCTGCAGCCCTAGATTCAGCCATTTCTCTAAAGAGCCTTGGTTCCTTTTAATAGAGAATGATATTTAGAAGAAAATACCTGGGCTCTAGGTGTGCTCAGTGCTGGCACAGAGTGAATTTTATTTTTCAAAATAAAAAAAATATGAATTATTAACGATACTTCCTCTTCAAAACAGGATTATAAGATTTTTACTTAAATTTATCAGTCCCACATCTGTATTTCCTTTCCTCTATGCCAAAAATTCTGGTTCTTAAGGATATCAACATAATTACTTCTTTGCTATATCACACAAAGCATAGACAATAATCTCTTTATAATACTACCAACACTATCCATCAGTGACACGACTACCAAAAACAATTTAAAGTGTATTGCTGTTCCCTCTGTCCTTAGAGTATACCCCAGTAAAGAACAATCAAATCACTGTGCTAATAATGACTTGTAATAAATTCATCTCAGTGTGTTTATGCCATCAATGTGAAGTACAGTTGTCCCGATTTGTTTCACTTTACTTATGATTATTAGAAACTACTGTTTTAAGATTTTATTGTATTTAAATGGTTCCAAGTGCATATATTCAAAGTTCTAAGAAATCAGCCCACTATCCCTATCCTCTCCTCTCTATACCTTTCCTTACTCCTAACTTTCTGTATCTTCCCCTTTTACACTTTTACAATTGTGTGTGTGAGTGTGTGTGTGTGTGTGTGTGTGTGTGTGTGTGTGTGTCACAGTACGACAGATTTTGCTCTTGTAGTTTTGGCTTTAGTATAATCACATATGTATCTATACTTTCATTACACTTGCCAAGATAAATGGTAGCATACTATAAACACATTTCCTCTCCTTGCCTTTTTCATTTAATAATATATCCTGGGAACTACTCTGAAGTCTCTATGGAGACATTCTTTCATTTTTACAGCTACATAATATTCTGTTGTGTGGATATACTATAATGTATCCAGTATTTTTATTTTAATGGACATTTAATTGTTTTAAATTTTTGCTATTAAAATAGTACAGCAAGGTATAATCACAATGCATAAGTCTTTTCATATTTTTGCCAGTGTGTCTTTGGAATAGATTCATAGAACTAGGATCATTTGATCAAAAAATATTGCACATAAAGCTTTTTAAATATTGAAAAATTTCCCTCCATAGTGTTTGCACATTCCCACCAGTACATTCCCACCTATTTCCTCACAGCCTCACCAACAGAATATTTTTATAAACTTGGGGATTTCTATAAATTTGATAGGTAAGCAGTGGTGCTTCATTTGCATTTCTCTTACTTTAAATGAAGCCCAGCATCTTTTCATATCATTAAGAGGCAGTTTCATTTACTTTCTGTGAACAATCCATTCATATGGCTCATTTTTAGTGGAATTTAGGCCTTTTGTTCTCTATTTTTAGAAGTGCCCTACAATTAGAGTTATTAAGCTTTGCCTGTAACGTAAACTGCAAATATTTTCCTTTGATTGTCACCTTCCACATTTCATTTTTGAGAGATAGGTTTTTAAGATAAAACATGAACAATCATACTGGCATATTAGGATCATTGCTTGTTATAAATCAAACATATAACCAACATAACCCTTTACTGCCAAAAATATGTGATACACATGTAGGTCAGATGTGGGTGGGCAAGAAATTCTGGAACACAGAAGCAACACAAGGATCATAACAATATAAGTATGCCCTAAATCCCAAAACCATTCTCCAAATAATCACATAGACATGCATACTCACATACACAAAGAATGAAATCCAGATTTGTTTAGAGAGAAATGAATAGAAATGAAAAGTCAATAGCAAAACAAGTCTATCTAGCGAAAAAACACCTTATCTTTAAAGGAGTTAACTTTTCAGTCCTTCCACTGGTATACTTGGTGGAGGCAATCATCAAGTGGCTAGAAGGCCCATGGCATATTATGTCTGTACCAGATTTCAATATTACTTATATTCATATAGCCAGTCTGAAATAATAAAAACAAAAACCACAGTCTCTCTTTAAGCTTCCTAACTTCTTAGTGAGGCAACATAACATAGTATTTAAGAAAATGGGTTTTAAAGTTAAATTTGTACTCATATCTGAATTCTACAGCATATTATCTATATCTGTAAATTTGTACAAGTTACAAACTCTGTGGGCTATGTGTAAATTGTCCTATGTGTAAAATGCACAGAAGAGCTTTCTCATAGGGCTCCTGTGAATATTTGTAAGAAAGTGTACTTAAAGTACCTGACACAGTACCTGGCAAACTATATGCTTGATAAAATACAATCTGTTAGTACCTGCCGAGTTAGTCTTTTGTATGGTCTCATATATATTTAACTTCCATGTTGAAACATTATTTGTGAGCATGAACACTATAACTGGCTACCCTTCTTTCTACATTTCTACCATATTAGAACTAGAGCTCTTGATATAATGAAATAACTCAAAGAAAGGTTTTGATAGTAAGAAATATGGTAAAAGGCTACAAAAAATGAAACTGGATTAGAGATTAGTTCTGGCTATTACACAATTATTTCCCAAAGGCTTAGTGTAGGCTTAGCAGATACTGCGAACAAAGAGTTTCTAATAAAAATCGCAATTATTAATTGAGTGATTATTCTGTACCAGGCGCCTGTAATAAGGACTTTACTGGCATAACCTACTGGAGAGACTAAGAGTATAGACTCTGGAGTATAAACAGGCTGAGTTTGAGTTCCAGTTCTTCCATTTACCGTGGGACCAAGGGGGAACATATGAAACTCTAAGAGCTCCTATTTTTTCATTTATTAGACTGGTAAATAATAGTAACTATATCATGAATATGACATCATTGTTAAGAGCATGGGCTCTGAGGTTAATGGTCTGAACTTGTGCCCCACTTTTATTTTGAATTAGTATAACCTCTGGTAAGTTTAATAACCTCTCTGCATTCCAAATTTGTCATTTGTCAAATGGGAATAATAGTCCCTAATTTCACAGGGTATTAGTAAATACTAAATATGATACTGCAGGTCAATAATCTTGAACACTGCCTGGTATGCAGTAAGTTCTCCAAAAATGTTAGAGATTTTTCATTAGGATAAAATGGTGTAATCTGTAAGAAATGCTTAGCCCAAGGTCTAGAATAGAGTATGCACTAAATAGTCCATTTTTATTATATCTCTTATTAATAAATCTATTTAAAGATTCAAGGACTAGAAACTCAAGTTATCATTCAATAGGTAACAAAAGTTAGTTAAAGAGAATATACTGATAAGTTGTCTAAAAGATATGCAAACTGTCTACCACCCTAAATAAAATGTATCTTTTACTTAAGCCAGAACACCAGGAAGCCCTGTCCTATACCTCACTATTGAGACTTCCTGTGGAATTGTTGCAACTAAAGTTTGCTTTTGCATTATGATATTTGCCTGGATCAGCAGACTTTATTCAAACAACTCCTGTGAAACTAATGATCTTATTTACTGTAAGAATATGTTTTTTAAATTGTGGTAAAACAAATGGTAACATAAAATTTACCATCTTACACCATTTTTAATATACAATTCAGTATAGTGTGTTCATGATGCTGTGCAAACCAATGTGGAGTAGACCTCTTTCATCTTGTGAAACTGAAACTTCATACCCAGTGAACAAATCCCATCTTCCACTCCCCCCAGCCCCTGGCAACTATCACTGTACTTTCTGCCTCTATGAATTTGGTTATTTTAGAGACCTCATATAAGTGGAATCACACAGTATTAGGTCTTTCTGTGACTTTTTTTTCACTTAGCATAATCTCCTCAAGGTTCATCTGTGTTGTGGCATGTGACAAGATTTCCTTCCTTTTTACGTATGAATAATATTCCACTGCATGTGTGTGTGTGTGTGTGTGTGTGTGTGTGTGTGTGTGTTTTGTTTATCTATTCATCCATCAAAAGGCACGTGGTTCCTTCCATCTTTTGGCTATTGTGAATAATGCTATGATGAATATGGGTGTGTAAATCTCTTTGAGATCCTGCTTTCAATTCTGTTGAATATATACCTAGAAGAAGGATTGCTGGATCACCTGGTAATTTTATCTTTAATGTTTTAAGAATTGTCATACTGTTTTCCATAGTAACTGCACCCTTTTACATTCCCACCAACAGTATGCAAAAATTCCAATTTCTATACAGCCTCACGAACACTTACTATTTTCTGGGGTTTTTCTGATAGTAGCCATACTGAGGGTTTGAGGTGGTATCTCGTGGTTTTGATTTATGTCTAATGATTAGTGATATGGGGGTCTTTTCATATGCTTGGTCATTTGTATATCATCTCTGGAGAAACGTCCATTCAAGTTCGTTGCCCATTTAAAATCAGATTATTTGTTTTGTTGTTGAGTTGTAGGAGTTTTTTATATATTCTGGATATCAACCTCTTTATCATATACATATGATTTGCAAATATTCCTCATAATCTGGAAGCTATTTTTTGTACCCTGCTGATTATATCCTTTGGTGCACAGATGTATAAAAATGTTTTGAGGATATTATTGATACATTATATGTATGTACTTCATGACAATAAATGGGGGATATTTTTCTTGAGATTCAGTAGTAGGAATGGTTAGTTTTCCTGTGAACTACTGTTTTTCTCTAATCCTATGGTGATGAGGATACCAAATGACAAAAAGCTCAATTGTGGCTCAACTATGGTGAGGATACTGAGCCTCAAGACTGCATGTTGTGCAGGGGACTCACATTTTTCCTATACTCTGTTCCCTTTGAAATGATTTCTCCAAATATTCCTTTTAAATGTTTTATATTTTATATATTTTAGCAATCTACCTAAAATTATTTTTGAGTGGGAGAGTAATTGATGTTATTTTCAATAGTTACTAAAACCATCACATTTCACAGGGAAGGAAACTAAAGCTCAGCATCTATAAATAACTCTCTGAAGTTCACATAATTAGTAAATGGCAGGAGGAAAGGTTCAATACAAGGTTTACTCTGTGGATTTTTCCAAAATATCAGGCTATTTCGTCAAGCAGTGAACAAAAATTTCCATAATATGAGACAAGAAGTATCATTTGTGATGTGGTTGCTATATCCTCTAAGTACTCAGAGGAGGTGAGATCACTTTCTGCAAGAGTGATCAGGCAAGCCTGGAGCTTGAGAAATAGAAAAGTTGGAAAGAGGGGAAGGAATGACAATGAGCAAAAATGTGGAAATAAACAAGAATGTGACCTGGAGGTACCATAGTCTAGCTGCCTTACAGTATTCCTTGTTGAGCACAACACAGACTCTGAATAGAGAAAAAGAGGGAAACAAAGCATAAAATATAGATCTGAGTGACAAAATGGAGACTGTTAATTCTGGTGTTAGAAATATGGACTTAATTTGGTAGGTAGCAGGAAGTCATGGAGAATTTTTAGCGGGATTCCCTAAGTAAGTTTCCCTAGAACCAAAGGCTTAAAAAGTGATATATTCTTATGTTCTCTGAAGCAAACCTGTAAGACAGTAAAGGAAGCAGAAGACAGGGAAAAAGCTAAGCAAATATATGGGTTTGGGTAAAGTCTACTCACAACCTGATCTCCTAAGGAGCTCTAGAATGTAAATGACAAATCAGGGTCTTATTTCAGTCCATCACTGGCTGAGAACCCAGGCATCTCTGGGCAGGATGGCTCCTAATGGATTGAAGCAATCCTCAGGAAGAGTGAGCCAATAAGGACCCAACCCTCAGAGTACTCAAAGGACTGGTCACACTGCCCCAGGGAACGGTAACTGAGCAGGCACCATCCATGTCTACTATATGGCATTTTGAAGGATGAATTGGAATGGTAGCAGACTGAAGAATTAGATACAGATTTAGAAGGTAATATCATCTGAACTTGAATAGTGGCTGTGAGGCAAAATGATAGCTTCCTCAGAACGTCCATGTCCTAACCCCCAAACCTTTGAATATCTTACATTACATGGCAAGAGGGACTTAGCATGATTAAAGTTAAAAAGGTTAAGATTCAATTACTCAGATTAGCTAGGTGGCCCCAACCTAATCACATGATCCCCCAGAAGCAGGAAGCTTTTTCTGGCTACAGTCAAAGATAGATGAAAAAAAAAAATAAAAATAAAAAGATGAAAAAATAAAAATAAATAAAAAATAAAAAAATAAAACTCCTTTTAAACTGAAAAAATAAATAAATAAAAAATTAAAAAATTTAAAAAATTAAAAAAAAAGATAGATGAGATGTTGCTGGTTTTGAAGAGGCAGGAAAAGGTCCATGCACCAAGAAATAGAGCAGCCTACAGAAGCTGGAAAATGTAAGGAAACATATTTTCTTCAGAAACTCAGGAAGAAATGCAGCCCTACAACACCTTGATTTTAGCCTAGGGAGACTTGTGTTGAACTTCTAAACTATGGAACCATTAGATAATAAATATGCATTATTTTAATTTGTTACAGCAGCAATAGAAAACCAATACATTGGCTAAGGAAAGGACAAAACTGATGAATAAGAAGTTGTTAGAATTCCCACAACTAAAAATAAAGCCTTAAAAATAACATCAGCCTCTGTTATTAGTGTTTCCATTTAAAGTAAAATTAATCATTCAAAACTAACTTTAGAAATTGCAAAAAAAATCATTTCAATGAAATTATGATTGCATATAATTGGAATATGAGAGTAAAGGAACGGTACTTTATAAAGGTCAAGAAAAACAGATCTTTAGCAAGCCCCCAAAGTTATTAATGAAGATTAAAAGGAAAAAGCTGAATTGATTTTTATTATTACATTTAAGACACAGGTGTCAGGTCAACACAAATTGTAAATAATTCTATTTGGCTTTTTTTATACCTGCCTGAGATTCACATTTTCTTATTGAGAAAAATACAGGACTGTGAGCTTCATGGTCAGCAGAGAACGCTATGGGGCCAACTCTCTCCTCAACCAAGGCTGCTTTCCAGGCAGGCAAAGGATGGTGTCTGTGGCTCTGGCAGCCTGTGTTTGCCTTTTATTACCTGGTACTCTTAAGAAAAAATGGGTATGAGAGTGGTAACAATTTCTTTGTACTGACATCAATATTTTTTAAGTAAAAGCTTATTTATGACAATTGTTGACATCTTGATAAAAATTAAAAATAATAAATGTGCAATGAATTTCAGCAATTTCTATGAGGTCTTCGAAAACAGGAATGTCTGGTAAGTAAAAATTATCAGTCTATACAATTTAGTTAAACAGAAACTCTCTCTCCTAAGAGAGAGGGTTTGGGGTGAAGCTATACCCAGAGCGTGATACTAACCAAGAGTCATGGCATCCACTGAGGGCGAGGGTGAAATCTATTTTCAGTTCAAAGAACAATCAGTACATTCTTTAGCTCACCAAAAAAGGTGTAGACACAGCCCCACTGCTAGTCAGAACCCAGAAGAAAGGAAGGATGAGGGCCACGCAGAACCACACAAAGCTAATTTATGACTCAGGCAGCCAGGGCTTTGCAGAATATATTGGAAGGAACAAATGAACCTAGAAATAGAGATGATGGCTTTGTACTTAAAGTGAGCGAATAAAGATGCACGGATTATGTAATTTCTGCAAGTTGTAAGGAAGGTCATGGTGTAAGAGGGAGACCAGCATGGGCCAAAGACAATGATGGACACACAGAGGAAGAAGACTAGAAAAGCAGGACAAATCGAGAAGATCACATCTGCCACTTTTTCTACTTGCTATTGTTTAGAGTCAAAGTCTAGTTTTGCATAGAGTTTGTATAGATATAAATTAAATTTTTTTATAAATTTATTTATTTTGAGAGACAGAGAGAAGAGGGTGTGAGCAGGGAAGGAAGCACAGAGAGAGAGAAAGAGAGAATCCCAAACAGGCTTCGCACTCTCAGTGCACAGCCTGATGTGGGGCTTGATCTCACAAACCAGGAGATCATGACCTGAATCGAAATCAAGAGTCAGACGCTCAACCAACTGAGTGACCCAGGCACCTCAATATAAACTAATTTTTAAATATTTCAATAGTCTATTAACTTAATACTTAAAAGTATATTAATAAATTTTACCTAATATTTAATCAAACAGAAATGTATTCTTATGGTACAAAATTCAAAAGGTCTAATTTTATTTGGAATAGAAGAATACTAACTTTATTGCTTTTGTAAAAAAATTATAATTATTACATTATAGTTCATTATTTCAAAAGGTAATGACTTATAGGACCCCATTTTTTGTATAATACTTTCTATCATTTTCTATCTATAACCATCAAATCAACTGCATTCTGTTTAGAGAGATATCTGGACCAACACTCACCAAATATTAATGGCTATTTCTAGGTGCATTCCCCTTTTCCAACTACATATCTGTTGTCAGATTTTTTTTTTCAGCTGAGACAATTTATCATAACACATGAAGTACAGAAACAGATATGAAAATCCAGAAGTTTCCAATTAAGAGATTTTCAAAAAAGTAACAAATGTAATGTTCTCACAAATATCTTGTTTTGGAAAATGAAGTATTTTTCATAAAAAATGTTATTGTTAATGTAATGGTTTTATCACTGTTTTTTAAATGAAGAACATACATTGAGTTTTTAATCTCTTACATGGTAAGTATTGATAGTTATCATCTACACAAACCAAAGCTTCTTGGGGTCCTCCTCTGTCATTTGTAAGAGTGTAAAGGAGTCCTGAGTCCAAAATAATGTGAACTTTTATCCCAATGACTTCTAAATGTATAACTAAATCAAGTCTCTGATGGGTAACAGCTCATATAAATATGTTTAATAGACAACTCAAAATAAACAGCCCAAAGAGAACTCCTAATGCTACTGCAATCTGCTTGATTTGCCATTTCCCCAGTCTTTCCAATTTTGGCAAATGGCACTACAGTTGACCTAGTTGTTCATCTTCCAAACCTAGGATTCATCATTGACTGATTTCTTCTATATCTCCTCACATCTGACACATTTACAAGTTCCACTGACAGTACTGTTAAAATATATCCCTAACTATATCACTTCTCACCACCTTCACAGTTATCACCCCAGCTGGGGCACCATATTCTCTTGGCATCTTGGAATTTTGAAACAAAACAAAACAAAACAAAAACTTACTGAGTAAGGTGTTGTAGGTACAAAGGGTAGTTCTAGAAAAGTACAAGTGTTTTCTATATAATAATCATCATCATATATAGAAAAAAATTTTATATAATATTATGTTTTCTTTTTTTTTTAGTATAGTGATTTAGTGATTACAGTGATTCAGTTTTCTCTAACCAAATTCTAAAACTCTTGACTCCAAAAAATAGGTGAGATATATATATATATATATATATATATATATATGTCATGCAATAATTTTCATAAAAGAATCAAAGCATGTCACTGAAAGTTTTAAAAATGTTAGCACCAAATAAATAATATTTGAACACTTTATGTTTCGGAAAGTTTTTCATTTAGACAGTACGTTAAAATGTAAATTCTACATTTTATTTTCAACTTACCTTATCGAGTTCATCTGAAATTGCAATACCTGGGATTCAAAAGAGATTTATAAAAAAGTTTTAGAAGCAGTTTTAATAACCCAATGTTAGAAACAAAAATAAAAGTTCTATTTGTAAAACTAGCACATTTTCCATTCTATTTTTTCTTGTTATTAGTGCTTCAGAATATTGAGGTACATCCTTCTCTACTAACAAAAACAAATTAGGAATTTAAGTCAACTATAACAGCATGAACTGCCCAGACAATGCAAATGTGCAAAGAAGACAAACAAGTACCACACTGCTCGCAGATCGTTAAACGCAGAGCAAACATGCAAAGACAGGTGTGGAGATATTGTCTGTTACAATGACCATCAAGTACAGCTTAGCTTGTTACAATTTTGTTCCTTCTTAAGAATTGATTTAGACTCCTAGAGTGATTCAATATCAAGGCAGAATAGTGGTTGGAGATCATTTATTTTAATTTCCTTATTTTACAGATGAAAACACAGACTATAGAGCGTAAGGAATTTGCCCTCTATTCCCTCAGATGGACAGTTTCTTGAGTCAATGGATAAATGATTCCTCCTCACCAGTTCTCCTTCAAATAATCCACATATTTCTCCTTGTATATCTCTAATTTCTCTTTACCATTCCTCTAAAATTGGTCTAAATCAGAAATGTAAAAGTTTTAGTCCTTAATTTATTTGTGATAATAGACTCTGTTAACCCCACTCTCCTTCTTGAAATGCCTCTCTTTTCTATTCTCTTTGTCTTCTTCACAAGAATCCTCTTTTTTGGGGAGGGGGGAGTCCTTCCCTGAAATGCCTAGGGTTCTTTGCTGAGGTGTCTTTCACTTAATACACTTCCCGTGGTAATCTAACGTATAAAACTGACATTTTTATTTCTCTCTATGGTGATGACTAGTGAATCTTTATCACCAGCATAGATCTTCTTCCTGAGCTACTTGCTGAATCCTTGTGGGCATTTCAATTTCAATATGTCAGGCTAAGGGCATCCTCCCCCCACTGCCTCACTTCTCCTTTTTTTGAACAATGGTGTGCCTATGGCTGAACATGGGTACTCTGGCCACGTACTATAGCAGGAGTATCTAGCCCTCAGGTTTGGGGCCTAGGGTAAAGGGAAGCTGGTGTCCAATCGCAGTGTGGAATGAGCCAAGAGACAAGGCAAGTTCTCAGGTTTGAAGTCAAAGGAAACACAGAGAAAATAAAAACAGGTTGAAGCCAAAGTTCAGCGACTATAAAGCCCAAGAAAGAATGAGTTGGGTTGGAAAAGAGAACCTGAAAACAGTAATAAGAAAATGTCTGAGTATAAATCTCCTCACCCAATCAGGTATAGAATGCCTGTACAGGGTACTTTGTTGGTTTGCTGTATATTATCTCTCTCTCTGTGGACCTAATAAATCAATTATACACAAAGTAGAAAAAGATGCCCTACTTCATCTGAGTAAATGGTACGACTCTTCCCCCTGTAGATAAAACGAGAATCACAGGTATATTTGAGACGCATTCTCCGTAGCAATACTCTATGAAATTCTTTTTTCATAAGGTTATTGGTAACAGGTCCCAGAATAAAACTCAAACTGGCTAAATAGGAAACTTCATTTGGGAAAGGAATTATGCCTCTAACTATTCCAAGTGTGTGGTCTCACATATTTTGTTAAAATATCTATTATTATATTTTCCTAACATTTACATATTTTGATGACTTTGCCTAAGAAATTATCTAGACAAACCTCTATTATACATGTAATTCTTTCCGCTATTACTCATATCAAATTGCATTAGGGTATTTTTCACTTTACATTATTTTATTTTTAATCAAAGCTTAAACTGATTAAAAGCAGTTGGAAGAATGTTAAAGAAATGTTCCTTTTCAGAAGCATGAAGTCCTAATGAGAACAGTATCTATTGAGGAGCCAGGATTTTCCTCCTAGTTCCTAGAAGAGCATTCACACCTATTCCCTGACAGGAGACTAACCACTTTGTGGTACATCCTTCTCTACTAACAAAAACAAATTAGGAATTTAAGTCAACTACAGCATGAACTGCCTGGACAATGCAAATGTGCAACAAAAACAAAACAAGTAAACATACTGCTTGTAGATCGCTAAATGCAGAGCAAACATGCAAAGACAGATGTAGAGATGTTGTCTTTATGTTATAATGACAATCAAGTACAGCTTAGCCATTTCATTAACTCTTAAAATCCATTATATTTTAAGTTATATTTTATAAGTTCACAGAAATTGAGAAGCAGGGGGCACAGAAAATATACAAGAAGAACTATAGTGCGTTGCTACAATCTGTTGCAAGGAAAGAAGGCTCAGGGTTTGACTATGGGTGGGTAGTGGCTGGGATACACGGTCTTCCTAAAACTCAAACTGAAACCTTAAAGGAAACGTTGTCCTATCAGAGTAGCCAAAGAGGCTTGGCTTAGGGTAGCAATAGTGTGCAACTTACAGAAGTGGGCTGCCTGTAAGAAACTGGGGAGAATGAGTTCCTGCAGAACTAAGCTTCTCTTCTGGATAAAGAGACAGGCAAGGGCTCCCACAGCCATGTCAGAGGTGGTTTCCTGATTCTGCTGTAGTGCAAACCTATCTGGATGGAGTCCCTTTGTGTCCTTCAACTTATGGGCATTTCCATTTATTCAAATCTCCAAAGAGGTCTCAGTGGTATCAGAAATTTATGTTAAAACACAGCTCTCACATTACCAAATTTGAGTTCTGCTCTCTCAAGGAAACGACAGCTATCTGCTTTACCAAGATGTTCATCTTCCCAGGTATCAGCTTAGCCCTGCGGTTCAAATTCAGTTGTAGTTACAAGAAATGGAAGTAGCAACTTTTCAGAAGTCATTACAGCTTAGTCAGTGTATTTCATTTCCTAACAGTAGGTCAGAAAATTCTCATGGTATGAAATGGAACTAGGTATTTCTCCAAATTTTTTTCCCTATGGAAAAAAAATCCCAAACTGGCCCAAAATGGCTTGTGAGAACCATTTGTTCTCACAAATTCTGCACAATTCTTCCTAACTCCTCATTCAGTAATGTCACACTGATAGCCTGAAATTAGCCATGGTGGGAGTATTTACACCCTGGAGATTGGCAAATGCTACAAATAGGGATTATTCTTAGAGTTAGCATCCCAGCACACCCCTGAGTATAATGGTGGTTATTGTGTTAAATATATGGTAAATGTTAAATATGGTAAATAGTGTTAAAGCAAATACCTGTGTAAGTATCACACATATCAACAAACAGAACATTACTGATACTCCAGACCTACCCCTGACCATCTGTCAATTAAAAGACTCTTTAAGTAGGGGTGCCTGGGTGGCTCAGTCAGTTAAGTGCCTGACTTCGGCTCAGGTAATGATCTCAAGGTTTGCGAGTTCGGGCCCCACGTCAGGCTCTGTGCTGGCAGCTCAGCGCCTGGAGCCTGCTCCTGATTCTGTGTCTCCCTCCCCTCAGCTCCTCCCCTGCTCACACTCTGTCTTCTCTCAAAAATAAATAAAGATTAAAAACATTTTTTAAACACTCTTTAGATAGGCTGCTGACTGCTTTTAGAGCAAAGGGAATTCCTGCTACCAACTGAGGGATTCTATCTTCAATTTGGTTACTAAAGAACCAAGTTGGAAAACTTTTCTGTAAGGAGCTAAATCGGAAATATTGCAGGATTTTCAAGTTACATGTGGTCTATGTAATATCCTTCTTCTTTTAAACAATGTTTAAAAATGTAAGAAACATGCTTAGCTTATGGGCCACAAAAACAGACCACAGGCTAGATTGGGATCCTTGGTCAGAGTTTGAGGGAGTCTTGCTCTAGAAGCACATGCCAATTTTTATCCTTCATTATTGGCTCCATCAGTCTTCAAAGGACATTTCTAAACCTTAAGAGTTCTCATCAGGCCCCTACCCATCTCCTCACTGTAAAGGACTTTCTCACTATAAAGGACTTCAACTTCTAATATCCTGAAAAATTTGAAACTATCAGATTTAAACTCCTTAGAAGTTCTGACCCATCCTCCCCAAGCCATTTACATTGTTCTCTCTAATCGCAGAGGACAATATGTTCTCTCTCCTAAGAAGCCCAATTTCCACACCTGTTTCTTGACTCTGTCCTCATCTACCTTCTCTGGGATTTGCTTCATCTATTATCTTCCTTCTCTGTCCTGAATCTGCAAGTTCTTTCTTTTGGTTTCCTCTGATCACCCTAAAACCCATTACATAAAACCCATTACACCCACACACATATTCTGTTATCTCCCCTCTTCCCTGTCTGTCTCTATCTTTCTTTCTCTCTCTCTCTCATAGACACATGCACACATGTGCATGAAACTAAAGGAAACCAAACCAAAATAACTCAAAATCCTAACATCCTTCACCCTCCTCCACTATAATGTTCTCTTTCACACCTTTTATTTTCTCATCAAAACTTTTCAAAGTGTTTATACTCTTTGTATCTCTTCCTTACTGTCCATTAACCCTTCCTTCCCCTACATACTAGCCTCTCCTTCCACTATTCTCTTGAAACGTCTGTATACACATCCTGATCATGTAATCATATGGAACACTTTCTACTACAAAAAGATATCCCATTTTATTTCACTTTATGAAGCCAGTACACCTTAATCACAGAAAAATATAGAAGACATAATACGGGGAAAAAGGAAAACAAGACTCCATTCACAGACAACTAATGATAACAGCTGGTTATGAATTCTTTCAAATAATTTTGTACACATGTACAGGCATACATATAAATACTGTATGTCTATATAGGCATATATATGATAAAATTAAAACAAAACATACACACTTTTGTTACCCACTTTTTATTTAAAGCATATCTAACTATATTTTATATTGCTATTTTCTACATCATTTTTAATGGCTATACAGTGTACCATTGTGTGAATGCACCATGATTTATTTATCCATTTCTCTAATAATAAAAAATATTTAATTTCCAATTTTTCACTATTATGAGTCTCACAGCAGTGAACGATGGAAGTAGAGCTTGAAGACAGCAGCACACAATTTGGAATACATTTCCATCTTTTTCTTATAAACTTGTCTGCCACTTCAGACACCTCGGTTTCCTGAAATACTTTCCCCCTTTGATTTTTATGAAAACATTCTAGCTTGGTTTTCATTCCACCCTTTCCATTCTTCTCAGCTAAATCACTTGTCTACTTATATCTCAAATGCTGATGGTGTATGTTGGTGGTTGTCTTTGTCTATGCACTGAAGATCCCCTCATCCTTATCCCTAATCAAGTATCTCCAAATAGGCAACTTTTATATGTATGTGCTTGTCTGCTGGGACCAGAGAAGAGCTATCCACAACACCTGGATGTGCCTTCTGTATCTGAAACCGGGGTGTGAAACAATACTCCTCCTTCACACCCAAACCTTATTTGAGGTAGAGACAGCACCCAGTCACCTTGATTATAAACAAAACCAAAACAGAAAACAAATTCTTATTTGAGCGAGAGACAGCACCAGGCACCTTGATTATAAACAAAACCAAAAACTAAAACAAACACTTTCTTCTCTCTTTATGTGCACCCTTCCTTCATAAGAACCAAAAACTGTTAGTCATATAATAATCCACATTTTCTTAAGTCCATTCTCTCTTTTCTATCCCGTGGCTTTTTTGGGCTTTTTTCATCTCATCTTTGCCTTGAGGCATGAACCATAATCACTGTCCCAGAGTGATTATTCAAAAGCATGGGATGGCGGTTGCTTACAAGATCCCTGTAGCATAGAAGCCGCCACCCCCTGACTCCCCTGCCACCTAGACTTCCTTCTTCATTGCCTTTTTTACTTGCTTTATCCTTTGTGCATCAACAGTATAAATAACTTTCCTCTTACACACATGCCTCCCTCCCCATGATATATCTTCACTCTCCTTTCACCCTAGCTTTACCATTTCATCCTGCTAGACTCCATTCAGATACAGTTTCCATCAGGTTGGCCCTAAACCCCCTTGTTGGAGGCTCTTTGATGCTCCCATAAGCTCCCGTAAGGTGCCTTTTACAAGGCTTTGAAATCCTGCTTCTCACACCTATCTCTCTTACTAACCAGTGAACTTGATCTGGGTGCACATGTGAGCCATCTTGTACCCCCACAGGCATGTATGAGGACCAGATGAATCCGTGCGGCAATGAATGGATAAACAACTGCTGCGTTATCTGCTTCCTTCTCACTCCCAGGCTGTCATTCTCCAACTCCTCAGGCTGTTTGTCAGGCAAGACTTTCTGGGTATGTTCATGATTAACAAACTAAAAAAGTCATTTGTTATTTTTTTCTTGGCTGAGTCCAGACTGCTATTATCAGTCACGGAACATAAATATCTGTCTTCCGTCCTCTCAGCAGCTGGGTTCTTTTCCGTGGCAAAGTTCCAGCCAGTGTTTCTCATGAACTGCAATCTATAGACTGATGTCTGGATGGACTAAAGATACTCATCCTATTGCTGCTTCACTTCAGGGAAAAATGCTAAGAGCAGCAAAAGCCTTAGGCTCAGAAAATGCTGGAAGCCCTGCTACCCTGGAAACAGAACTTTGCTAAGGAAAAGATTCTACTGACCAATATCATACAATAGGGAGCTTTTAGTTTGTTATTTACCTACTTACTTACCTGTTTATTTTTAAGTGTAACTCCTTCAATAGATAAGCACAAACAGCAAGTAAGTGTGTTCAGAGAAAAATATAGAAGCACAAAAAGGGGGCACCAAATCCAGTCCAGGAAGGACAGCAACAGTAATTCATTTTGGAAGAAATGATATTTAAGCTGAGCCTAGAGAGAGGAATAGGATTTAGCTTGGCTGAAATGGAATCTATAGAGAGAAGTGATGGTGACATTTCAGGGTACAGGGACAACATAAGCAAAAATGTAAAATAGAGGACCTTCAATAAGTGTGAAAAACTCCTGTGTCGCTGGTGCATAAATGGCTAGACGATAAGCCTTGAAAGATGATACAGGAGACCGGATCAGATCAAGTGGCACATTCTATGAGGTTTTAAGGAAACACTGAGTATCTGCAAGAACTTGGTGTCAGGTTTTCACTTTAGATCCATCACACTGATCACAGCAAGGGACTGGAGGAACTGAGAAACAAGAGTGTGGGCAAGACTGGTTGTTCATTCCTCAAGCCATTTCTGTATTTCTCCTGCACCCACAAGCTAGACTACATTTCCCAGCCTCACAGCTAGTTGTGCAATGTGGTCAGAGGGAATGCACTACACTTTTGCCTCTAGGCTTCAGATCTACTTCCCCCTTCTGCAGGACCGTTGGAGGCCATGTACTGAAGATTGCAGAGTAACAGGAGGGAAGTAGTCTGCATCCCTACCACACCACACTGAACTACTTTTTGAGGGGAAAATACTTACGTTGTATTCAGCCACAGAAATTCTGGCCATGAGATTCCCCTAACACCGGTTATGCAATCCAGCCAGCCACTAGCTCAGTAAGGGCAGGGACTGCATCTGTTTTTCTCCATCACGGGGCAGGAATGAAATGAAACAAAACAGAACGCGTTAAATGGATAAACCAGTTATTTGGTCAGTGATGTTGAGAGTATGAACTAGGGGTAGAGAAGAGAATCAAACCCAAGATAGAGGGAAGATGAGCAAGATTTAGTAATTAATTACTCACGAACAGTTAGGAAGAGAAAGGAATCTGTAAGGTTCCAGTCTGTGAGAACTGGAAAGTGATGGTGCTGTCACCTAAGAAGAGGCATGAGGAAGAAAAGCCATGTTTGAAGAGAGGTGTATGATCTACTTAGACACACCAAGTTTTGTGCAGCAGTGGGATATCCGAATGGAGATAGGCTTCAAACATTTTCCACGAAGTGTAAACAGTCTGGATGGGAAATATACTCAGTTGAGTTAGCTGTGTGGGGCTGACCCTGTAACTGTGAGGGAGGATGACAATGGAAACAGAACATTTGAGAGAACAAAGGATGACTTGTGGGAACAGCATTCAAAGTGGCCAGGAAGACAGAGGAGCGCCGGAGTGAAACCTGTAAGAAATGGTGTGAAGGGCATCCGAGAAGATCTAATGAGGGCCTGGGCCCAGAAAGCAGATCTGAGAGTCCGAAGACAGACAGAATAATCAATGGTGTTAAAACTACCAGAGCAATTTTGTAAGATGAGGACTGGAAAAGTGTTCATTCAGTTTGACCATCTGGGTTCAACTGGTGACCACAGTGAGAAAGGTTTCAATAGAATGATAGGTGCAATCACAGAGCCACATTGAGGGGAGAAAGGAGGAGAAACAAGCAGAGGTAATGAGTGTTCATCATTTCTTTTGAAAATTTGTATCAAAGAGGAAGAAGAAATTCTGACGTCTTGAGGTAACTCAAACTCAAGAGAAGATTTTTCATGGGTGTTTGTTTTTAACATTAATTACAGCTGTGGTATCCAATGGTAGCCACTCATCATGTGGCTGCTGAATATTCGAAATTGTGGCTAGTTCAAACTGAGATGTGACATAAACTAAAATTCACAACTAATTCTGAAGACCTGGTATGAAAAAAAATCCCAATAATAATTTTAATATGGAACACAAGTTTAATGGATAACTTAGATACACTGGGCTAAATAAAATATTTTATTAAAATTAACTTTACAGGTTTCTTTTTGCTTTATTGTAATGTGCCTGTTTGAAAATATAAAATGTAATGTGGCTCACATTACATTTCTGTTGGGCCATGCTCAGCTGGAGCATGTTACAGGATATTAGGGATAAGCAGTAATACACTTATAATGTATGTGGTAGGCAGAATTCTAAGATGGTCCCCAAGGTATACAATTGTGTACTCCTTTCTCTTTGAGTCTGCATGGAGGGACTATAAATATGAATATAAAAGGATATCATTCTCATGATTTGGTTACTAACTGGTTCAGTGAGTAAATCAGAAGAGATATTATCTTGGATGGCCCTGACCTAGTCAAATGAGCCTTTTAAAAGAAGGCCAACCTTCAGAGAGATGATCCTCAGTGCATTCAAAGAAGTAGTTGTGAACTACCATTACCAGAAGATCACAAAGCAAGAACCTGAGAATGGCCTCTGTTTCTAAGAGCAATTCCCCGCCAATAGCCAATGAGATAACAGAGATCTTAGTACTACAACAGCAAGGACTAAATTTGGCCAATGACCTGAATGAGCGTAGAAAGAGACCCCGAAGCCTCAGGTGAGATCGCAGCACCAACCAGCACCTTAATTTCAGCTTGCCTAGACACAGAGTAGAGGACTCAACTAACCTATGCCTGTACTCCCAAGCCACAGAAACTATAAGGTAGTAAATTGGTATTTTTTTAAAGCCACTAAGTTTGTGGTCATCTGTGACACGGTAATAGAAATATAATATCTAATATTTAATTAGCAATTATTATGTATCATAATTAATCATAATTAATGATACATATTGCAATTTTACAGAAAAGGTAATTGAGACACAGAGAAGTTAAGAAATTTTCCCAGCATCATAAAACCAGTATCAGTGGGACTGGAATTAGAAAGAGTTCCACATACAGAAAAGACAAAATGATTAATGGGAATCAGATCTCAGAGGACTGGGAAGGAAATGGGATCAAGATCATGGGTGGAAAGCTTAGCCTTAACAAGAGGAACAACTCCTCCACTGAGAAGGGCAGGATAGATGTGGATGTATTTTCGTACGCAGATGGGTAGAGGGGAACACATTTTACAATTAAGTTTTTCTATGAAGCTGGAGGCAAGCTAATTGCTAAAACAGTGAGGCAGGGAATAAATATGGGTGTGAAGATTATTGTGTGGGTTTTTCATAATTGCAGAACAGTGGAGAAAGGGGGGGACTGACCAATATAAGTAACAGTGCTGAAAATCAAGAATCTAGATGTAGGGTTCAGCTGGACCCTGCCATTTTTCCTTGGAGCTCTCAGCCTTACTGGTGAAGAAGCGAAGACTGCAGCACTTACGCCAAGATGGGAATTTCACACAGAGACACAGCAGAAGAATGGAAACAACAGGGAACAAGAATATTGGTGACACAAGCCCATAGTTCAGTATGGGCAGGGGAAGCAAGAAAAAAAGATGAAAAAGAATGAAGTGCAAATATACTGCAGACACTCCAATGTACTGAAGGTCACAATTCAGGAAGAACAAGAGTGAGGATAACAAAGAGCTAGAAAGAATGCAAGCAGGAGGAACCACAATCTGTAAGCCGTGAGTACATTTAACTTTGGAATATAAATTATAGATCATTAAAACAAAGACTTGTGAAAACTGGAGAGGTCTTGATGGTAATCCGGGATAAATTACTTCATTTTACAAAAGAGGAAATTTGAGGAAGCAGGTCAAATGATATACTCAAACCTGGGAGGCACCTGGGTGACTCAGTCAGTTCAGTGCCCAACTCTTGATTTTGGCTCAGGTCATGACCTCACGATCTGTGAGAGATGGATCCCCGCGCCAGGCTCTGTGCTGACAGCGCAATGCCCACTTGGGATTCCCAAGAAAAATCAGTATGAATTAACTTTGGGATATATATTTTATTTTCTTTACATCAATACCTATAGAAAAATGCTTATATCGGGGCGCCTGGGTGGCGCAGTCGGTTAAGCGTCCGACTTCAGCCAGGTCACGATCTCGCGGTCTGTGAGTTCGAGCCCCGCATCAGGCTCTGGGCTGATGGCTCAGAGCCTGGAGCCTGTTTCCGATTCTGTGTCTCCCTCTCTCTCTGCTCCTCCCCCGTTCATGCTCTGTCTCTCTCTGTCCCAAAAATAAATAAACGTTGAAAAAAAAAATTTTTTTAAATAAAAATAAAAAAAAAAGAAAAATGCTTATATCTATACTCACATTCATATCCATATCTACATATATATCCACATTAATATCCATACGCATATATAAATATTTATTAAACAGAAGTATGACCAGTCACAAGCAAAGATAAGTAGGCCCCTGTTACGTTGGGGGTGGTTGTAAGTCCGTTTTCCCTTCTCTCCATTGAAGAAGAATTACAATGAATAAAGGAATGATAGAAACTGTCTTTTAGAAAACCACAGTAATAATTGTTCTAGGCAAGAGTCACCAACGGATGTTGAAATTACTGGGTGAAAGTGTGAAAAAGAAACATGATTTTTTCAAAGGCTTCATGTATCTTTCCTAAGATATTTATTAACTACAAAAAGGAACAGTATTAACTTTATAATGGTGAAAGCTGGTAGACACCACCTTAACCAACTGACTGAGGTTAGTATCACCAGTAGTATGATGATGGGCCCTAATATAATGCACTGAGAAGGATGCTGCCCTAAGGCCCTTCAATCACAGCCACTAAAAGAGATACATTATTTGGGAATGTGAAGGTCTTGTATCTTTGCAACTTCCCTATTCAAAAACAATTTTTCTCACTACTTGAAAGTCAGATGGAAACCAACACTTGAAGGAAAAGGCATGAGTCCAGGCTCTTGGATTGTGAAAGTCAGGTTTGAAGAACATTTGGAAATGCGGCAAAAGGAGGGATCCAGGAACCAAAAATCCACTGTGCCTACCATATCATGACTATGCAGCATTACAAGACACTGCAAGTTTTTCTAACACATCTACCTTTTAAGGGAATCATAACATAAAGAGAGTCATAGTTATTGACTGACTTTAAGATAAAGCATTACATTGAAAGGTTTGCAAAAAGCCAGGAAAAAAAAGCATGGTACAGTTGTTACTGAAACAAAATTCCCATTTGCAAACTGAAGAGAATACCTATTCTTTCCCGTTATTATTTAAATCCTTTCAGGAGAGAGGGAGAGAGAGAGAGAGAGAGAGAGAGAGAGAGAGAGAGAGAGAGAGAG
>NW_024412406.1:15766013-15791848 GCF_014898765.1 Herpailurus yagouaroundi
AGAGAGAGAGAGAGAGAGAGAGAGAGAGAGAGAGAGAGAGAGAGAGACTGAGGAAGAGAGAGAGACAGAGAGAGAATTGAAGCCTGGATAAGCTGACAGCTGCAGAGCTGAGATAATTCTATCATTTTGAGAGATATAAATGATTTTTTGCTGTCAGTCTGAGGTAAACAATAAATACTTCCAAAATATGTCACATCTTTTGGAAAGTACAACTGAGATAAAGCAAACCTTGCCAGAGAGAATTCTATCAGAAACTACAAAAATTAAGAGATCACTAAAAATTTTCAAACTTTCCTATCAACAGCTATAGCACTGGAGAGAGAAAGGTCCACAATAACATGACACCGAACAATCACTTTGACCATGCCTGGAAGAAAAAGTCCATTTCCTATGTCTTAGTAAATAAAACAATGCAAAACAATCATTAGAGATGGGAGATTAGGTTAGAGAAAGAGTTACCAACCTGAAGCTATTATAAAATCAAATAAGAATTAATGACATTCTGCTTCAGGAAGATAAAGAACTAAGTTGGTGATTACATAGTTAAATAATGGGCATACAGACTGCTAAATAAACACCAGTAAACGGTAAAGTTGCATTTCTACTAATTTACACTGGTCATCTCGGGCAAACTAATAACTTAGTAGTTAGTCACATGTTGGGCCGAAGACAGAAAGTTTGTATTAAACCTCAGATATTGAAAATCACAAAAAGTCAGGTCATTCCAAGAAAGCAGCATTTTGTTCCAAAAGAGACTCAAAAACACTTAAAGGGAGAGAAGAGCAATCCCTCCATAGGTGAAGACCTGCTCTCTAACCCCACCCCCCACCACCACTGCCACAAAAATTAAAGCCCTCTTAAAATCATCAAGAGAAGCCAAAGCAATTCTCCATCATATACATTGAAGCTGAACATTACACCTTATTTCTGGCTGAGCGACTGACTCACCTGATTGCTTCCTTGGCCCTGACTTTGTCCCAAGAATAATGTGCCATATCTGCACCTCTTCTACTCTCCCACCAAGGACTGCCTTCTACCCATTTTTGTTTCTCCAGATTTCCTTCAAGAATTAAATGAGTCCTGGGGCACCTGGGGCACCTGGGTTGCTCAGGTGGTTAAGCAAACGACTTTGGCTCAGGTCACGATTTCACAGTTTGTGAGTTCGAGTCGTGCATTGGGCTCTGTACTGACAGCTCAGAGCCTGGAGCCTGCTTCGGATTCTGTGTCTCCCTCTCTCTCTACCCATCTCTGGCTCATGCTCTCTCTGTCTCTCTCAAAAATGAACATTAAAAAAAAATTTTTTTTAAAAAAGAATTAAATGAGTCCCCTGTTATAGCCCTCCAATAGCCTCTGATCACAGGACTCAGAAAAGGCCACACCCAAGTTTTCTTGAGACAGACCATAGCTTGAACCTTGATATTTTTGTCACTCCACTGGGCAAACATGTAACTGAAAGGCAATCAAAGTCCTTTATTAAAACGTTTTTGGGGTGCCTAGGTGGCTCAGTCACTTAAGCGTCTGACTCTTGATTTTGCTCAGATAATGATCTCATGGTTCACGAGATGGAGTCTCGCATCAGGCTGTGCACTGAGAGTGGAGCCTGCTTAGGTTTCTCTCTCTCCCTCTCTCTGCCCCTCTCCAGCGTGCACTCTCCCTCTTTCCCTCAAAATAAATAAACATTTTTAAAAAAAGGTTTTAGGGGCGCCTGGGTGGTTCAGTTGGTTGAGTGTCCAACTCAATTTTGGCTCAAATCATGATCGCAAGGTCATGGAATCAAGCCCCACATCAGGCTCTGCGCTGAGCATGAAGCCACTTTAAGATTCTCTCTCTCTCCTCCTCTGCCCCTTTCCTCTGCTTGTGCTCTCCCTCTCTAAAAACATAAAAATAGGGGCGCCTGGGTGGCGCAGTCGGTTAAGCGTCCGACTTCAGCCAGGTCACGATCTCGCGGTCTGTGAGTTCGAGCCCCGCGTCAGGCTCTGGGCTGATGGCTCAGAGCCTGGAGCCTGTTTCCGATTCTATGTCTCCCTCTCTCTCTGCTCCTCCCCCGTTCATGCTCTGTCTCTCTCTGTCCCAAAAATAAATAAACGTTGAAAAAAAAAAAAATAAATAAATAAATAAAATAAAAACATAAAAATAAAATCAAATAAAAAAGCTTTAGGGACAGGCAAATGTTTTCCTACAAATTAACAATGATATAACAAGTGTCTATAAGGCAATTAATCATATTTTAAAGAACAAAAATACTATATATGTGCCATAATTGGGCACATTCTTCAATCATCTTTCTTTTAATTCATGTTTTTAGATAAATTGAGACTATAAAGAGCCACAGGCTCTGTCCAAAGGGGTAAGATTTATACATATTAATATAAACCTTTGACATATTAATAGAATAAGACTTACTTCATGAACATAATATAGTAATAAGCCAAATTCACTTTATCATTATTTCTTCCAAAGCCAAAGGTAAGGTCTTCTTAAATCACAAGCAGAGAATTTCTACTAATAGCAAATTATAAGATCCTATGCAATGGGAAAAAGACGGTCTCTTCAACAAATGGTGTTGGGAAAACTGGACAGCAACACGCAAAAGAATGAAAGTGGCCCACTTTCTTACCCCATACACAAATATAAATTCAAAATGGATTAAAGACCTAAATGTGAGCCCCCAAACCATAAATACCCTAGAAGACAGTACAGGCAGTAACTTCTCTGACATCGGCCTTAGCAAAGTTTTTCTAGATAAGTCCCCTGAGGCAAGAGAAACAAAAGCAAAAATAAACTGTTGTTAATACATCAAAATAAAAAGCCTCTGCACAGCAAAGGAAATAATCAACAAAACTAAAAGACAACCTATAGAATGGGAGAAAATATGTGCAAATGACATACCAAAATATATAAAAAACTTATACAACTAAACCCACTAAAAACAAATAATTGAAAATGGGCAGAAGACAGGAAGAGACATTTCTCCAAAGACATCCGGATGGCCAACAAACATATGAAAAGGTGCTCAACATCACTCATCATCAGGGAAATGCAAATCAAAACTACAAGGGGATATCACTTCACACCTGTCAGAATGGCTAAAATAAAAAGTGTAAGAAACAACAAGTGTCGTTGAGGATGTGGAGAAAAAGGAACCCTCGTGTACTGTTGGTGGGAATGCAAACTCGTGTAGCCACTGTGGAAAACAGTATGCAGGTTCTGCCAAAATTAAAAATAGAATTCTGATATGATCCAGTAATCCCACTATTGAGTATTTACCCAAAGAGCACGAAAACATGAATTCAAAAGATATATGAATCCCTATGTTTATTGCTGCATTATTTACTATAGCCAAATTATAGCTGTAGCCCAAGTGTCTATCAACAGATGAATGGATAAAGAAGATGTGGTGTGTGTGTGTGTGTGTGTGTGTGTGTGTGTGTGTGTGTATGTATGTGTATATACATACATACACACACACACACACATATATATATACAATGAAATATTATTCAGTTATAAAAAAGAATGAAATCTTGCCATTTGCAACAACATGGATGGATCTAGAGAATATAATGCTGAGATAAATCAGTCAGAGAAAGACAAATACCATATGATTTCACTCATATGTGTAATTTTAAAAACAAATGAACAAAGGAAAAAAGAGAGAAACAAACCAAGATATAGATTCTTCTTAATTATAGAGAACAAGCTGATGGTTATCAAGGGGAGGTAGGAGGGGAGCTAAATTAGGTGATGGGGATTGAAAAGTACACATATCATGATGAACACCGAGTAACAGTACTGTTCAATCACTACACTATACACCTGAAACTAATACAACACTGTATGTTAATTATACTGAAATTAAAATTTTAAAAATTAATTCAAAAATTTATAAGACCCTGTGATAAGGCAAATTAACTTGTGATGTGGGTTCACTGCACAAAAAATCCAAAAAAGGCTCTAGTGAGCTATGAATTAAGAGGTATGAAAAAAACTCAATCTCTATATGTAAAATTATAATACAATAAAATATAAAGTGTAAATATATATAATTATATACAATATACAAATGCATATATATTCTATACACATATTATTTCTCCCCAAACATACCAAGGGACAATTTTAATTTTTTTAACTCCCTATGCTGTGCGTTTTATTCCCATGACTTATTCATTCCATAAATGAAAGCCTGTATTTCCCACTCCTCTTCACCCAATTTGCTCATCCCCCCAGGCAATTTTAACTTTGATACAAGTCATGAAGCTAGTAAAACTGTGCTATGTAAAGAAACATACAGATTCTAAAATAGAATCCACTAGAATGTGCTAGTATCCTATCTTCTATTTAAGAATTTTTAATATTCCATATGGCAGAAGAAAATTTTAGTAAGATCATAGCATTAGTGGGCTTCTAAAGGCACCTAATTTTAAAATTGAGAGATATTTAAGAACCCGAGGAAGGCAGGAATACTTTGAACCCACTACTACTAAAACCACAAGGTATAAATGTATATCTACATATATAGAAAGCATTTATCAGATCAAAATATTTAATTGCCTATTCTCATGACAGTAATATTTTAAAGTTTTTTAATTGAAATATGTAATTTTAAACTTTCACACCTATCAAAAGGAGACAGACCATGTCTTCCTACTCTGGAGACAAGAGAACCAAGGCTCACTGGAGGTTTAATGATTTACCTGGGGTTATTCATAAGTGGCAGAGCAAAACCTCTAACCTAGGCCTTGGATTACAGAATCATTTTTTTTTTAAATATGTTGCTAGGTTCTGAAAGGATTCTAAGAAGAATCTGCCCCGTTGCTACCCTGAGAGGTTTAGAGACATCAAAAACTCATTAAATCAAATGGTATGTTTACTAATTAGGATGACATTCTCAAAAGAGAAGAATGAGTAAGACCATTACATATGCAGCTGACTTGGGTAACAGAGACCTTGTAGAGACTGGAGTCAAACAGCAAGGGCAAGAGACAGGGTGGGGTGGAGTGTCTACAGCTCCTCCTACTCTATATGCCAGTCTTCCCAGGAATGTGTGTAAATTGCAAGATCAATCCTCATTTCCAATCTCACACACACTATCACAAGCTCTCATGTAATTATAATGAGGATGTTGGAAATGGGTTACTGGAAATTGGAATAAATATTTCTACTTTAATACTGGTTAGGAATTTCAATTATAATCAAGTAAATGAACTTACTTCGAGAAAGATTCTCAAGGGCTTTTCCCAGCTTCTTGCTCTCTTGAAGGATGTGGTTCAATTCATCAAAATCACGGCTTTCTGGTTTAATTCGCCAGTTCCACTTAGGATGATCTACTGACCTTGGCACTATGTTTTAAAAAAAATGATTACTCCATAAGCATGCTACATAATGATAAAAACTTACTATTCATCATCATGTGAGAGATTGTGTCAAGATCAATGTACAGAATAAAAATGTTTTGGATATGGTTTTCTTATGGGCAAACAGAGGGAAATTACAAAGCTGGGTTTTAAGAAATGTTTTCACTGAACTAGTGAAGGAAAGTATGACAATATTTAAGAAAAAAAAGAAAATTCAGGTACTAATTTAAAACCAATAATTTCTATAATTTAGGGAACATATACAAGCAAAGTATGTTTTATATAATGTTTTAGCAGCTTAAAAAATAATTACTAACTTCCTCATTAGCAATTAGTAAATATTTTTAAGAAATTTTACTATCTTCTGATAAAACAGAAGACTGAACACATCTAGCTTTACTTCCCCCAAATTCTTACTAAAAATTAAAGATTTTTTTTGTCAAATAATTAGTTGAACAAGAAGAGAAGACATTATTAGACAAGAGATAGCAAATCTTTTTTGGAAGATGCAAAGAAAGCTGAGGAGTGGTAACTGGATTCAGCAAAGTAGAGAATACTGAAATCTAATGCCAAGGAGAGATGCCCAAAAAGGTGAACATTTCATAACAGTTAACACTAAAGCATCAATCAAGGAAGACAAATGCCAAGGTAATAGGATATAAAAACTTGTTTTTCAGATTGGAAGGATCCATTAAATGTCCAGAACAATTCAAGACATCAATTCAACTCAATTCAAGGCAAAATTTTATAACACGGGCAATAAAGAAAGATCTGAAAAGCTTTCGGAGACAGAAATAGCAAATCAAACTCTCATCAGACTTCTCAATAGCCACTCTTGCCCTAGAAGACACAGGAGAAATTCCTTCACATTTCCAACTGAAAATTACTTCTTAGAGTTTGTGAGGATTCAAACCATTTATCTTCCAATCATTTTTTCAGAAAGTTCGTAGTAGAGATTCTCTAACAAAATGGATAAATAAACCCCAAAGTGGAAAGACTTAGGATTCAGGAAATAGGTGACCCTCCCTAAGAGAAAGGAAAAGAGAATCTTCAGGATAGCAGAGAAGGATGGTCTCAGAAGACAGTTGAGAAAAAGGCTCAAAACCAAGAAGCCAAAATTTGAGCAAGAGGACACAGGGCTGTAAAAGAGAGGTCTCTACTTTTTTTTATGGAATAAAATATAAAATATAAAATAAAATAAGATCAAAGTTAGGATTACTTGATGAATTTGATCATACTGAGTATTCAGTACTTTAAGGCAAGGCTTGAGGAAGGATTAGTGAGGAATACACAGAAAACAAAGCAAATACAAAAATAAAACAATTACTAGTTCTAGAAAGAAATTAATAGTTGGACATCTATGTCTCTGTTGGAATAAAGACTAATTAATATAGCCATAATAATATCGATGTGCAGTATATATTCAACATTTGAAATATCTGCATGTTTGTATTCGGGGGATGAGGTGGGCCTGAGGTCTGAAGTCACAAAATCTTACAAGGAGGTCAAAAGCTGATGCCTCAAATTTAAAAAGTAAAAGGGAACTGTGCAAGTGACTTGTATGTTTTGAGATGTAAACTTGTGTAGCTCTGAAACATCTGAAAGAATTCAAAGTGGTTCCATGTTAGAAGCCTGTAATACTACTTTTCAAACCATGTATATTTTCGTTTTGATTAAAATAAAATGAAATAATTTTTAAAATATTTATATGGTAATGCTACAGCAAAGGTAATCTCAGACTTCTGAAATACTTTTCCTACTACCTTTTAAAAAAGTAATCTGAAATATTTACTATACTAAAAATATACTGACCCTCTGACCCAGTGATCTTATGTCTGGTAAATTATCAAGAAGAAATGAGAACACCTATACTTATATATGTATGTACAAGGTTGTTTATCAGAAATTGCAAGATATTCATTTATTTCAGTGAAGAGTTTGTGGTGGCACAACTCTGTAAACAATCTAACTGTCCTTCCACAGGGGAATAAATAAATTATGGCACATTCACAGCATGCTACGGCATGTATTCATTAAAAAGCATAACTTAGATCTAAGTTTAACATGGAAATACATCCACAGTATATTCTAAAATAATAAAAACAAATTGCTCAAGAATGTGTATAGCCTAAAACCAGTTTTATAAAGCAAATCAACTCACCCATATTTTATACGCTAGTCTGTACAAAGAAAAGGATATAAAAGATGCAAACTATTTCAAAGGGTATGAAAATATATAAATTATTTTTGAGGAAGTAGAATCTGAGGGGACTAACAGAAGAAAGAAGGATTAACATTTAAAATTTTACTAAGTTTTTTTAATATAAAACTCCTTTATTTCGTTCTACTCTAAAAGATTTAATTTGTTTTTATAGACTATTAAATATAGGGTTACTGTTGCTTTGAATGTGATATAATGCTGTAACAGGCAAGGAAGCTGCTCCAAGCAGCTAACACTTTTAAAAGAATATTATACTCAAAAAGCTCTAAACCAATTAAACATGCTTGAGAATATGAGTGAGTAGATACATATAAATAAAGCTCAATGTTACTGCTAAAATGAACATGACATTCATTAGGATTAACAGCCAGAATTATCAGATAAAAAGTTAGGCTTCAACTCTTACCTTTTCTTCATTTTGTTAGTAACACATACTTACATTAAGTAACATTTGAATGACAAAATTCCTTACATGATTTGGATTCTGCTGACGGTGGGGAAATATTAGACACAGCGAGGTCACTTTTTGACTTTTTAGGCTTCTTTGCATTTAATTGCCAAGGCTTATCATAGCTTCTGAAATCCCTTCTTGTTCCTTTATGTTCTGTTAAAACAAACAAAATATATATTTGTGTCTGTATACATACACTCAATAATAAGTGTTTTCAAGTTTGATCAAAAACATGAAGTCATTAGATATACCTCGCAAAAGTTATAGGTCATCTCACATCAAAACTAATGCAAATATTCAAAAATATTTCTTGTTTAAATTTTAGTTTTGAATTTGATATGATTCAATTTGTATATTGATATGATTAAGATCATGCTAAACTTTGAAAGGCTTCTGGAAACACTCTTTAAGGTACAGATTACCAATACTTAAAATAACATTCTTTAAATGGGTATTATGGAATAAAGCACTGTATTCTAAAGTAAATAAAAACAACTAAACATTTAAGTAAGTTCTACTCATCTGATTTTACCCTATCCATTATTCACTAAGATACATTAAACCACCAACAGTCACCCACATTTCTTCTCTAGCATCAGTCATTTTTTCCACTTCTCTATTCAAGAAAGTAATTCAGCCAATTTTGTTGAAAGTCACAGCTCCCCTTCAAAGGTGGTCCAAGTCATACCAATTCCCAAATTAAACGATATTTCCAAGAGTTCACCCTTCTTGACATCTTTGCAAAGCATTTCATATTTTTAGACATACCTATCTTTATGGAATATGTTTTTTTCTTATTCTCAGGGCACGACATTCTCCTCATCTCCATATCCCCTATGTCACTACTCCTACTCTGTCTCATTCACTGCTTCTCCATCTTCTTTCATCTATGTGATCTTCCTTAGAGTTTAGAGTTTCCTTCTACTCTCTTGTTTAAATATATAAGTTGTCAAATCATCTTAGCTTTATGAATGACTCATCAATATTTCTCTAGCCACCCACTTGTAAATACCAACTAGACATCATGAAACATTATATGGATTCCTCAAATTTATATTTTAAGGTTTTACTAAACTAGTTGTTACCTAATTTTTCCACCTCCAATATGCCATTGAATACCAAAAGAAGCAGACATTTTAAAACTCTAGGAACAGAAATACTGGTCTGTGGTCTGTCAGAACACAGATGTATTTCCACAGATATGAATAAGACAAAAGAAAATCAGAAGGAAATTGGAAGATTTCTAGGCATCCATGATACTTCCCCTTACATCTATTTCTGTCATTCAATGAGAATTTGTCTTTCTGTGTACATCCTAGGACCATATCTTCTTTTTTTTAAATATTTATTTAGAGAGCATGAGATGGGGAGGAGCAGAGAGGGAGGGAGAGAGAAAATCCCAAGCAGGCTCCATGCTGAGAAGGAGCTGAAGCTGGGCTCAATCTCACAAATGGTGAGATCATGACCTGAGCTGAAATCAAGAGTCAGACACTTAACCGACTGAGCCACTGAGGCACCGTGGAATGTAATATCTTCTAATGCAATATGGCTAAAGGAAAAAGGATCCTGGTCATAAAATACATAATTTTATGATACAAAGAAAAAGGTTAAAAAGAACAAAGGAGGAATGGCACATTAGATTTTGTGGCTTTTTTACTTTTCCACTACAGACAAGGAGAAAAATCCACATTAACATAAATAATCTAGTAATGATACTATTCTTATTTCATCAGTTGAAAAACAAGATGAAACATAAAGTTACTCATGAGTGTAGCAGAGACCCATAGAATTCAACTGATAATGGAAATTTTAGTAGCAGTCATGATTTGTTCTGTCGCTCTAAAATTTTTGAAAAGAAGTAGGGGGACCCGAAGTTCCCTCGTCCCTCAAACAACAGCAGTATTGAAGCCAGAAGACTTGGAATTCTAGGAATCCGTGCTACAGAGTGACAGAAACGTCTCCAGAGACTCATGAGGACAACTTGGCAGGCCACAGGTGTGTGATTGTCAATTGGGAGAGATAAAATGGGCAGAGTAGGCATGGAGCGGAGGGATCCCCTTCCGTGGGGAGACAAAAGGAAGAGAAAGAGAGGCTTGGAAGTATAGGATTGTATTTGGACAAAAGAAAAACTATGAACTGAGGAACAGACAAAATGGAGAAAGAACCAATTTCTAACTCATCCCAGGGTTGCGGGGCTTTCTCCAGACTGGGGCCTGCTGCCCTGTACACCCACCTGGGAAGGAGGGGAGCCAACCTCGAGCTTGGTAGTGAGCTCAGAGGCACACTGGGAGAGAGCAGTCCCCTACCCTGAGTGCTGTGAGAAGAAGGTATAGAGACATTCCAAGGACAAAAGACCCTGCAGGCACCAGCCAGCAGAGGTTCTTTGTTGGCTGGCTGGTGGAGTGGCACTACCCCAGAGCCAGGGTGGGCAGAATAGGACCCTTTAAGACATCAGGGTTTGGGGCGCCTGGGTGGCACAGTCGGTTAAGCGTCCGACTTCAGCCAGGTCACGATCTCGCGGTCCGGGAGTTCGAGCCCCGCGTCAGGCTCTGGGCTGATGGCTCAGAGCCTGGAGCCTGTTTCCGATTCTGTGTCTCCCTCTCTCTCTGCCCCTCACCCGTTCATGCTCTGTCTCTCTCTGTCTCAAAAATAAATAAACATTAAAAAAAAATCATTAAAAAAAAAAAAAAAGACATCAGGGTTTGAATCCCAGCCAAGCACCTGGGCGGCACAGGAGACTGTGGAGTGGGACAAACTGGCCCGCTCACACCCGCGCGGCACTGTGAGGGCAACCTGAACAGAGTGGTTTGGGACACCCGGTCTGGGGAGAAGAGACTCGGATGTCTCCATTTTTCTACCCATCCCCAACAAGGTGGGGCTTCAGGGAATGGAAAACGGGCCCACAGTAGATGTGGCACCCACTGATACCAAACCACATCCCTCAGTGCCTGGTAACTGCATGTCTAACAGAGCAAGATTGACACTGACCGAACCAGAAGGCCCCTCCTCCAGACCAGGGCAGCCACCAGTTCCAAGACACCATCAGATATTGGTCCAGTGGTTTTGCATTTTCTTAATTGATTCTTGGTCAATTCTTATTTTATATATATATTTTTTCCTTCCTTTTCTTCCTCTTATTTCTTCCCTTCTCTATTCTGATTGTTGCTTGTTTAAGTAGACATTTTTAATCTATTCTTTTTGCATCTCTTCTGTGTTTCCTTCTTTATTTTCCTCTCTCTCTCTCTCTCTCTCTGGATTAAGCTGTATAGTTTCTCTGATTCTCTGCCTGATCATTTATCCTTTTTTTTCCTGCCCCTGTCATTTCTTTCTTTCTATGGGATAAGGCTTCTTCCACCACCATCCCCCTTTTTAAAATTTTTTCCAGAGTTACTTCAATGAACAAATCAAATCACACCTGGTAGAAGGTCCAAACCACCACTATGACTGGGGAGATAAAGCAACCAGAGTCACAACAACAGACAGCATACAACACACTCCAAAAACACCTCCTGAAGGACCAGGCCCTGGAGAGGGTATGACCCCTTCTTAATGCTCACAGTAGTACTCACAGGTGCAGGACACATAACAAGCTATTAAAACATATAAGAGACAGAAAACTCACCAAAATGACAAAATGGAAGAATTCTTCTCAAAAGAAATTCTAGGCAGAAATGACAGCTAGAGAATTGTTCAAAACAGATATAAATAATATATCTGATCAAGAATTTAGAATAATAGCCATAAGATTAATAGCTGGGCTTGAAAAAAGCATAGAAGATAGCAGAGAATCTATTGCTGCAGAGATTAAGGAACTATGAAATAGTCACGACAAATTAAGAAATGCTGTAAATGAGGTGCAAAATAAATGATGCAGTGGCAGCAAGGATGGAGGAAGCAGAAGGGAGAATAAGTGAAATAGAAGATAAAATTATGGAAAATGATGAAGCCAAGAAAAAGATAAGAAAATACTAGACCACGAAGGGAGAATTAGAGAACTAAGTGATTCAATGAAATGTAATAATATCTGTATCATAGGAGTTCCAGAAGAAGAAGAAGAAGAAGAAGAAGAAGAAGAAGAAGAAGAAGAAGAAGAGGAGGAGGAGGAGAAAGAAAGGGCAGAAGGTTTGAAATGAACTAATTGAACAAATTACAGCTGAAAACTTCCCCAATCTGGGAAAGGAACCAGACATCCAAACCCAGGAGGCACAGAGAACTCCCTTCAGATTTAACAAGAATAGGTCTTCACCATGGCATATCATAGTGAACCTGGAAAAATACAAAGATAAAGAGAGAATTCTCAAAGCTGCTAGGGACAAACAGGACTTAACCTACAAGGGTAGACACATAAGGGTAGTAGAAGACCTGTCCAATGAAACTTGTCAGGCCAAAAGGGAATGGCAGGAAATACTCAATGTACTGAATAGGAAAAATATGCACCAAAAATCCTTTATCCAGCAAGGCTCTCACTCAGAATAGAAGGAGACATAAAGGCCTTCCCAGACAAACAAAAACTGAAGGAGTTCATGACCACTAAACCAGCCCTGCAAGAGATCCTAAGGGGGACTCTGTGAGTGGATTCTGAAAAGACTACAAAGGGCCAGAGACATCACCACAAGCATAAAACCTACAGATAACACAATGACACTAAATCCATATTTATCAATAACTCTGAATGCAAATGGGCTAAATGCCCCAATCAAAAGACACAGGGTATCAGAATGGATAAAAACAAAACAAAACAAAACAAAACAAAACAAAACAAGATCCATCTATATGCTATCTACAAGAGACTCATTTTAGACCTGAGGACACCTTCAGACTGAAAGTGAGGGGATGGAAAACCATCTATCATGCTACTAGGAGTCAAAAGAAAGCTGGAGTGGCCATACTTTTTTCAGACAAACTATATTTTAAACTAAAGGTTGTAATGAGAGATGAAGAAGGGTATTATATCATAATTACGGGGTCTATCAATCAAAAAGAGCTAATAATTGTAAATGTTTATGCCCCCAACTTGAACAAACCCAAATCAATTAATTACAAATATAAGCAGTCCTACTGATAAGAATACAGTAATTGCAGGGGACTTTAATACTCCACTTACAACATTGGACAGATCATCTAGGCATAAAATCAATAAATAAACAAGGGCCCTGAATGATACACTGGAGCAGATGGACTTGACAGATATATTCAGAACTTCTCATCCAAAAACAGCAGAATACACATTCTTCTCGAGTGCAGATGGAACATTCTCCAAGAAATCACATACTGGGTCACAAAACAGCCTTCAATAAATACAAAAGAATTGAGATCATACCATGCATATTTTCAAATCACAATGCTATGAAATGTGAAATCAACCACAAGAAAAATTTTGGAAAACCTCCAAATGTATGAAAGTTAAAGGACATCTTACTAAAAAGAATGAATTGGTCAACCAAGAAATTAAAGAGGAAATTAAAAATATATATGGAAACAAATGAAAATGAAAACATGACAGTCCAAGCCCTTTGAGATGCAGCAAAGGCAGTCCTAAGAGGAAAATACATTATTATCCAGGCCTATCTTAAGAAACAAGAAAAATCCCAAATACAAAATTTAACCACATACCTAAAGGAACTAGAAGCAGAACAGCAAAGAAACCCCAAAGCCAACAGAAGATAAATAATAAAGATTAGAGCAGAAATAAACAATATAGAATTCAAAAACAAAACAAAACAAACAAAACAGATCAATGAATCTAAGAGTTCGTTTTTTGAAAAAATAAACGAGGGTGCTAAACCCCTTGCCAACCTTCTCAAAGAGAAAAGAAAGAGAACCCAAATAGATAAAACCACCAATGGAAAGAGGAGAGATCACAATCAATACCACAGAAATACAATTATTAGAGAATACTATGAAAAATTATATGTCAACAAACTGGACAACCTGGAAGAAACGGACAAATTCCTAGACACCCACACAATACGAAAACTCAAGTGGGAAGAAATAGAAAATTTGAATAGACCCATAACCAGAGAAGCAACTGAATCAGTTATCAAAAATCTCCCAACAAATAAGAGTCCAGGGCCAGATGGCTTACCAGGGAGTTCTACCAGACATTTAAAGCAGAGTTAATAGGGGCGCCTGGGTGGCTTGGTCGGTTGGGCGTCCAACTTTGGCTCAGGTCATGATCTCACGGTCCATGAGTTCGAGCCCCAGCGTCAGGCTCTGTGCTGACCGCTCAGAGCCTGGAGCCTGTTTCAGATTCTGTGTCTCCCTCTCTCTCTGCCCCTCCCCTGTTCATGCTCTGTCTCTCTCTGTCTCAAAAATAAATAAGCGTTAAAAAAAAAATTAAAACAAAATAAAGCAGAGTTAATACCTATCCTTCTCAAGCTGTTCCAACAAGATAGAAATGGAAGGAAAGCTTCCAAACTCATTCTTTTTTTTATGTTTATTTATTTTTGAGAGAGAGACAGAGAGAGAGCAGGGAAGAGGCAGAAAGAGAGGGAGACACAGAATCAGAAGCAGGCTCCAGGCTCTGAGCTATTAGCACAGAGCCCAAAGCAGAGCTTGACCTCAGACCATGAGATCATGACCTGAGTAGAAGTCAGGTGCCTAACCAACTGAGCCACCCAGGCACCCCCAGACTCACTCTATGAAGCCAGCATTCCCTTGATTCCCAAACCAGAGACCTCACTAAAAAGGAGAATACAGACCAATATCCCTGATGAACATGGATGCAAAAATTCTCAACAAGATACTAGCAAATTGAATTCAACAGTATATTAAAAGAATTATTCACCATGATCAAATGGGATTCATTCCCGGGCTGCAGGCTGGTTCAACATTCACAAATCAATCAATTGGATACACAACATTAATAGAAGGATAAGAACCATATGATCCTGTCAATAGATAAAAACAAAGCATTTGACAAAATACAGCATCCTTCTTTAATAAAAACCCTCAAGAAAGTTGGGATAGAAGGAACATACCTCAACATCATAAAAGCCATATATGAAAAGCCCACAGCTAATATCATCCTCAATGGGGAAAAACTGAGAGCTTGCCCCCTGAGATCAGGAACACGACAGGGATGTCCACTCTCACCACTGTTGTGTAACATAGTGTTGGAAATCCTAGCATCAGCAATTAGACAACAAAATGAAATGAAAGGCATCCAAATAGGCAAAGAAAAAGTTAAACTTTCACTTTTTCACAGACAACATGATACTCTACATGGAAAACCTGAAAGACTCCACGAAAAAGCTGCTAGAACTGATACACGAATTCAGCAAAGTCTCAGGATACAAAATTAATGTACAGAAATCAGTTGCATCTCTACACACCAATAATGAAGAAACAGAAAGAGAAATCAAGAAATTGATCCCATTTACAACTGCACTAAGAACCATAAAATGCCTAGGAATAAACCTAACCAAAGATGTAAAAGATATATATGCTGAAAACTATAAAAAACTTATGAAAGAAATTAAAGAAGACACAAAGAAATGGAAAAATATTCCAAGCTCATGGATTTAAAGAACAAATGTTGTTAAAATGTCAATACTACCCAAAGCAATTTACACATTCAATGCAATCCCAATCAAAATGGCACTGGCATTCTTCTCAAAGCCAGAACAAACAATCCTAAAATCTGTATGGAACCACAAAAGACCCTGAATAGTCAAAATAATGTTGAAAAAAGAGAACCGGGGCGCCTGGGTGGCGCAGTCGGTTAAGCGTCCGACTTCAGCCAGGTCACGATCTCGCGGTCCGTGAGTTCGAGCCCCGCGTCAGGCTCTGGGCTGATGGCTCAGAGCCTGGAGCCTGTTTCCGATTCTGTGTCTTCCTCTCTCTCTGCCCCTCCCCTGTTCATGCTCTGTCTCTCTCTGTCCCAAAAATAAATAAACGCTGAAAAAAAAATTTTTAAAGAAAAAAGAGAACCAAAGCAGGAGGCATAATAATCTCAGACTTTAGCCCCTACTACAAAGCTATAATCATCAAGACAGTATGGTATTGGCACAGAAAGACACATAGACCAATGGAGTAAGATAGAGAACCTAGAATTGGACCCACAAATGTATGGCCAACTAGTCTTTGACAAAGCAGGAAAGAGTATTCAATGGAACAATAACAGTCTCTTTAGCAAATGGTGCTGGGAGAAGTGGACAGCAACATGAAAAAGAATGAAACTGGACCACTTTCTTACACTATACACGAAAATAAATTCAAAATGGATGAAAGAGCTAAATGTGAGATGGGAAACTGTCAAAACCCTAGAGGAGAACACAGGCAACAACCTCTTTGACCTCAGCCACAGCAACTTCTTACTCGACACATCTCCAAAGGCAAGGGAAATAAAAGTAAAAATAAACTAGTGGGACCTCACCAAGATAAAAAGTGTCTGCACAGCGAAGGAAACAATCATCAAAACTAAAAGGCAACTGACAGAATGAGAGAAGATATTTGCAAATGACATGTCAGATAAAGGGTTAGTATCCAAAATCTATAGATATCTTACCAAACTCCACACCTGAAAAACAAAGAATCCAGTGAAGACATGGGCAGAAGACATAAATAGACACTTTTCCAAAGAAGACATCCAGATGAACAACAGACACATGAAAAGATGCTCAACATCACTCATCATCAGGGAAATACAAATCAAAACCACACTGAGATACCACCTCACACTGGTCAAGAGTGGCTAAAATTGACAACTCAGGAAACCACATATGTTGGCAAGGATGTGGAGCAAAGGAACCCTCTTGCACTGTTGGTAGGAATACAAACTGGTGCAGCTGCTCTGGAAAACAGTGTGGAGGTTCCTCAAAAAATTAAAAATACAATTACCCTATGACCCAGCAATAGCATTACTAGGAATTTATCCAAAGGGTACAGGAGTACCTCTTCATAGGGGCACACGTACCCCAATGTTTACAGCAGCGCTGTCAACAATAGCCAAATTATGGAAAGAGCCCAAATGTCCATCAACTAATGAAAGGATAAAAGAGATATCGTTTATATATACAATGGAATACTACTTGTCAATGAGAAAGAATGAAACCCTGCCATTTGCAACAATGTGGATGGAACTAGAGGGAATTATGCTAATTGAAGTAAGTCAGTCAGAGAAAGACAGATCTCATATATTTTCATTCATATGTGGAACTTGAGAAACTTAACAGAAGATGATGGGGGAAGGGGAAAAACCAGTTTCAAACAGAGAGGGAGGCAAGCCATAAGAAACTCTTAAATACAGAGAACAAACTTTGAGGGGGGCGGGGAGTGGGGGAGTGGGGGAGAGGGGAAAATGGGTGATGGGCACTGAGGTGGGCACTTGCTAGGATGAGCACTGGGTGTTTATGTAAACAATGAATCACGGGAATCTACTCCTGAAGCCAAGAGCACAGTGTATACACTGTATGTTAGCTAACTTGATAATAAATTATACTTTAAAAAAATAAATAAAATCCAGAATTGTGATACCTCCAAAAAATAAATCTTAGAAAAGATTTACTATGAAAAACCTTAAAATTTTAGAATGTGATTAATTTGCCTTCTCAATAAAAATAAAAGAAAATGGATCGTATGAAACAAAAAGAAACGTGAGAGGCGATAGGTTAACCAACCAACCTACAATAAAATATAACTTCAGACAGAAATGGATAAAGAAGATAAGGAAATTCTGACAATAAACCAAAATGCAATACCACCATTTAAATTTGTTTTCAAAGCCAGAAAGAGAAAACTGATACTGCAGAAAATGGAGTCAGTGACACAGAGAGCACACTTTGAC
Organism: Herpailurus yagouaroundi; assembly: GCF_014898765.1. Taxonomy (NCBI): domain Eukaryota; kingdom Metazoa; phylum Chordata; class Mammalia; order Carnivora; family Felidae; genus Herpailurus; species Herpailurus yagouaroundi. The sequence goes on from NW_024412406.1 coordinate 15,783,830, forward strand.
AAATTTCCCTAGAAGTCGGTCAATAAAAAAAGGCAAATATAATGTGAAATGAAGTGGGAGGAATGAAGAACAGTAAAGCAAACTCAATTTACACAAAGTTGATTTTCCTGAAGAAAAAATAAAAAACAAATATAACAGAAGCAATATCTAAGTACACAAGAGGAAAATAGTTTTAGGCTAAGACCTAGATTTGCTGATTGAAAAGATTCACTGAATATAAGATAAAAATTTTTAACAAGATAATCATCTAGATATAGACCCAGGAAAACTTGTCAATATCACAAATAAAGAAAAAAAACATAAGTATTTAAGAAAAATAATTAGAATATCAAAAAAGAAATAAAAATAAGGCAGGTTTCAAGTTTCTCCTCAACAATGCTAAATGACAGACTTTTAGATGATGCTGTGTCCCACACTGCTAGATATATTTAAAGGCAATAAAAAGACAACCTCAGATATTTTCAAAAGGTATTATACCACTATACCTTGAATATTAACAAATTTTCTTGCTAATTAGAATATGCACCAGAAGAAAACAATTCAAAACTGTAGTCAAGATGTAAACTGGCATTACTTATTGTCACCTAAATTATAACGTCACCACTTATATTCATATCCAAGAATTATCCTATGCTTTACTTCTCCCTCCTGTCATACTCTTTCTCTCTAAAATTTTTCCTTTTCACCTTCTGGGGCATACATTCCATGGTAAACAAACATTTCTCTATCCTCATGTCTGAAGAGACACCTCACTCTTTCCACAAGAGCGCTCCCTCCTCTGCAGCTTCCTGGAATGGAAGGCTCGTTGTCCCATGTGGTACCCACCAAAGATTGGGTTCTCCTGGCCCAACAATGTTAAGTGGGAAGTCCCTTCTCTTTTGCAGTATATGCTGCCTGCTTATGCTATTCAGCACTCTTCACTGTTAACATCTTTCTGCTCCTGATTACTCCACAGCCCGACTTAAGACCTTGGCACAGTCTCCCTTAACTTTTCAACAACTTGAATGAAACTCTGGCTTCATCTTCTTAATCCTCAGATAAATCATGCATGAAGTCTCATACTTCCTGTCCTCCCTAACTCTAAAAGCTTCACTTCCCTAATAATTAAGACACCCCAAAACTAAAGCTACCAACAGGACATTCTCATCCTCAGGACTCATTCCACCTGTTTTTTTATCTCAACTATCACAATCCCCTGTCCTTCTACATCTCTCATATTTTCACTGCACCTACACTGCACCAGCCTTCCAAAAGGTCTTTAGCTCTCTGATCTGCTTTTTTTGTCTAATTGTTTTCCTATCTTTGCTCACTACCTTCTCATACTAGACCTTGTGCTTCGATCACTTGCATAAATTGCTCCCAAACGTCCTCAATTGCTGTGCTAAACTGTTATTTTGCCCTCCGCCCTTGCCGTGCCACAACCACAATTCTCAATCAGTCCCTCCAACTGTCTGCCCTGTTTGCTTCCCACTACTTCTGGGCACTGTTGGAGAAATAGCACAACCGTGCTAGTGGTTTCTATGTTTAACTCATGTCTTCAACTTCAGAGAGGCCCCAGAACTGCCTCATAGTCTTTTTTTTTCCTTTTGTCAATTCTTGTTTTCTTCTCCTTGGTGACTTTTCACAATTGGCAACACTCACTCTAATCTCCCCTATCCAATACCCAATCCTGTTGTCCTCAGCAAACAATCTCACTTCTTTTTTTTTTTAGTTTTTTAAATTATTATCTATTTTTTTTAAATTTACATCCACGTTAGCATATAGTGCAACAATGATTTTAGAAGTAGATTCCTTAATGCCCCTTACCCATTTAGCCCATCCCCCCTCCCAAAACCCCTCCAGTAACCCTCTGTTTGTTCTCCATATTTAAGAGTCTTGTATGTTTTGTCCCCCTCCCCGTTCTTATATTATTTTTGCTTCCATTCCCTTATGTTCATCTGTTTTGTATCTTAAAGTCCTCATATGAGTGAAGTCATATGATATTTGTCTTTCCCTGACTAATTTCGCTTACCATAATACCCTCCAGTTCCATCCATGTAGTTGCAAATGGCAAGATTTCATTCTTTTTGATTGCTAATACTCCCATCAAACAATCTCACTTCTTAATAAAAAGACAAAATTTTAGGTATCAGACGTAATCCCACACTTGCTTCCCCCAGTCCATCTCCTACTTTACCTACAAATTTGACCACAATTTCTTCCATTGGTTATCATAACTTGCATCATACTGAATGCCACTCTGTGAGTCCTGCCTTGACCTGTCCCCAGAGTTTTAGACTCATATCTAACTGCTTGCTGGAAATACCTACTAAAATGCCCCATGGGAAACTCAAAGTGATCAACAGGAAGTGGACTTATTATTGTCCTTCATAAATTTACTCCTGTGTTCCCATCTTGCTTTGTGAAATATGCATGTATGATATTACCCAAGTCAGTAAATTGGGGGTTATAAAAATCTCCTCCCCTCCTTCACCCTCTCCAAGCAGTACTTGTGCTGGTCAGAGTTCTAAGATGACTCCCATTATTTTTGCCCCTGACATTATGCCCTATATAATTCCCTCCCCTTAAGTGTAGTAGATAGGACCTCTGACTTGCTTCAAACCAACAGAATATGGTAAAGATGATAGGATGTCAATGCTATGATTATGCTATATTATATATGCTCAGTAGACTTGAATAAGAGAAAGTCCCTTGCTGATTTTAAGGAAGTCAGCTTCCATGATGTGAAAGCCACATGGCAAAGAACTATGAATTGCATCTAGGAGTTGAGAGCAACCCGGGCTAAAATCCAGCAAGAAAACGGAAACCTCAGTCATACAGCCACAAGTAAATTAATGCTGCCAACAGTCTGAATGAATTTGGAAGCCAGATCTTTCTTATTCCAACCTCCAGATGAGAATGCAACCAGGCCAATATCTTAATTTCCAGCCTTGTGAGGTTAGACAGAGGATCTAGTTGCTCCAGGTATGGACTTCTGATCCACGGAAAGTATGAGATCCTAAATGTGTGATGATTAAAACCGCAGAGTTTAACATACTACTATCTCTCCAGATACTACAATTTATAAATGTGGGCTCATATGACCTCACTGGGCTCGTAAGTTTCATATAGTCTGCCTTTACATGATGAGTGCCAACTTTGCACCTACAAACCAAAGTTCATGCCTATATACCCATGCTACTTAAAATCTAAACCCAAGAAAGTGAGGCCAGGAAAAAGCAAGGGTTCTCTTTTATATGCCAAAAGTTCATATCCTAGTTTCCTATATAATGCAGATACTTCTGTATGGATAACTGATACCAGAGAGCTCTACATTTTTCAGAGGATACCCTATTCCCTACCCACTTGAGTGTGGCTTTGAAACATGGTCTCAAGAAGGTACCAGTATGAGAATATAGCCAAAGAAGACCAAAATCCTTTCATGGGATCTCATAGAGCATGAAAAGGATGAGAGAAGTGAAGAAGATGTCATTCCAGGAAAACATGTGGAGTCATATCAAACAGATTTCCATGGGAATTAGGCAAGGAGTTGCCTACTGATGCAACAGGCATAGGGGATTTGGTTTCATAAGTAAATGGCAAACCAACAAGCCAGTACGTAGAAGAAAAAAACTGTCGGACACATTCTATAAGCGAAGATCAAAGTCAAATCTACCCAGTTCTCTCAGTCAGTGCTTATTGGGGAGATGAGGCTATTGCAGACTTGGTAAGGTTGGTTCCCCAACGACCGGAGTAAATGAATCCACGTAAGGGTGAACTTACTACATAAGATAACAATGGGCGCCACGGGAAATAGAGAATAATCATTAGTTTGGACAAAGTGAAAGGTAACTTCGTAAAAATCTTTGTTTTCCTTTCTACAGATAAGCTATAAGCCCTGAATTCAAATTCTTTATGAAAAGAAAGAAAAGTTAGTTTGAATTAATATGGAATGAAACCTTTTTGTGCAAATCTGAATCTTCTATTAAAATGGAATATACAGATTCTCATATCTTGAAGCATGATACATAGCATAATATATAACAATATGTTCAAATTCAAGAGTATCTTATGGAAAATTAAATTTTTTTCTTTTTTATTTAAGTATTATTAACATACAGGGTTGTAGTAGTTTCAGGTGTACAATATAATGATTCAACAATTCTATACATTACTTAGTGGTCATCAAGATAAATGTACTCTTGATCCTTTTTATCTTTTTCACCCCTCCCCCCCACCTCCCCTCTGGCAACCACTAGTGTGTTCTCTGCATTTAAGACTCTTTTTTGTCTTTTTTCATTTGTTCGTTAATTTTGTCTCTTAAATTCCATACATGAGTGAAACTTTAGCATATGGGTTAAGTTACAAATGAATACATGAAACCCTTAGTAACCATTTACATTTATCTTATAATCAGAAAGATTATTGTACATTTTTTAATTAAATGTAACAAAATCAACTGTAAAATATATTTTTTTACTTACCTGCTATTTCACTTTCTGCCCAGAGAGCTGCAGATCCAGATAAAGTTCTTTGAAGCTGTCCGCGGTTTCCTTGTTTAGACTGAAGATGGTCAATGAGAAATGGGATTGGCTGGTCAGGTGTCTCAGTTATTAATTTGGTCATTAATTCCTGAAAGCAAAATACAACATATATGTGTATCTAATAATAATTGTGAACACTTACATAGTACTTACTATTGCCAGCACTGCTCTACCTACTTTATATACACCAAATGATTTAATCCTAATGATAATATTTTCAGGCAGGTACAAGCTATTGTCCTCCTTGTGAGGAAAGTGAAGTACAGAAGAGTAAACTATGTTACACAGCTAACACACACAAAGCCAAGAAATATTTACTTACATTTATTTTTCTTACTCTACTTGGCCAAAGAAATACTACAACTGTGATCTAAATTCTTTTAAAAATTATAGCCCAAGGGGCTCCTGGGTGGCTCAGTCGGTTGAGCGTCCGACTTTGGCTCAGGTCATGATCTCCTGGTTTGTTACTTCGAGCCCCGCGTCGGGCTCTCTGCTGACAGCTCAGAGCCTGGAGCCTGCTTCTGATTCTGTGTCCCCCTCTCTCTCTTCCCTTCCCCTGCTCGCATTCTGCCTCTCAAAAATAAAGAAACATAATAAAAAACCAATTTTTTAAATTATAGCCCAAGAATTTTAAACTTCAGATTACTATTTTGAGAAATACATTACAAACTAAACTTTTGGTAGACTTCACCATATACCTTATATACAAACGTTATTTTTTCCTTCTTAACCATATCCCAAAATGAAAAAAAAAAATCGTTGGAATGAACATTAGAAGCAAGTTAACAAGCCACCGACTCACAGAAACCAAAAAATGTCTTAAACTAGTCTCCAAACAATATTTACTTTTTCCCAAAGCCCTGATGGGTAATCATTCTTCTTTTTTTTAGTGAGTTAAGCAATGGAGATTTCTCTACTTGCTGAAGCAGGCTGTTCCATTTTGGGGTAGCTATAATGATGTCTTAAATTGGGCAGAAAGCTGCCGAAGGGTGATATCTATACATTGTTGTTGTTTTTTTTTTTCTAGTCAGGAACAGCAAAGAGCAAGCTCCAATTTGTGGTCAATTAAACTGTTCTCATAAGAACAGCTGCCAAGCCACGTGGATATCTTTTGTGCTGTGTAACTAGGTTTGTGAATTTGTATGCACCATTGTACATTCACATCAGTCACGTTTCACCTTGCTAGTTTTAGCCCAGAATTCTAGTCTGTCAATTGTTATTTTGAGTTTAGATTCTGTGAGAAACAGTGGTCTTATGAGTGGGCCAGAAAATCAGATCAGATATTAGGAGTACTAACAGAAGGGATACTGGAAATTCCCCATCCCATTGTCTTTTTTTGTTGGTGGCCTATTTCTTCTGCCTTGAATGCTCTTCTCTCAGATGTTCAGGTGCCTGGCTTGTCATCATTTGTCTCTAATAATATCTTCTTAAGAGAAGCTTACCCTAACCCATCTTCATAAGTCTTTATCACTTCATTTTTTTATTTTCTTCCTATCATTTAGCACTCTCCAGAATCATCTCATTTAATATTTGTTCATCTTTTTGTGCCTGCCTCTGCTCATCCTCTACCGCAGAACTGAAAGCATGAGAGTAAAGAGATCTCTACTCTCTCCCTAGAGCCTATAACTCTACAGAGCTCATAGCTGGTACTGAATGAATGAATGAATAAATGAAAAAAATGAATTCTTAGTTTACTGACCCCAGGTACATAATAGTAATTAAAGTCTCTTTTTGTCCTAATTAACAACAATTAAAGCATGCATAGATTTCTTAGCCCAGCAGAAAACACTCTTCAAATTTCCTATACAAGAAACTGCTGTCATGGTATCTCTGGGATATTTGTTCACATTGCCAACAATCTAGGAACACACTGATTTACCCGAGTAGAGGCTAAATGGACCTTGTAGATGACAAGATTCCAAGGTGATCTCAGAGACATGGATAAAATAATTCACGGTATCTCAAAAACGTGCAGATTGAACATAGAGTTGGAGCTAAAAAAAGCAAAGGATTTCTACCACAAAAATACTATGTAGCAAAATATTTAACAGACAACTGTGATTTTTTTTTATACGCTGAAAAAGTAAGCAAGCAACCAGTTGGCACAGGTCTTCTTTCTTTTATTTAAGATCTCAATTATTAATTATAACTAAAGAGGTCATTCCTATACTGTGGTTAAAGCAATGCAGGGTTCATTTAAACCCCAATTATATATCAGTGGAATGTAACGTAAAATATTTTGAGTTCTGCTTCTATAGATGTATCATATTCTATTTAAATACATCATACAGGGGCGCCTGGGTGGCGCAGTCGGTTAAACGTCCGACTTCAGCCAGGTCACGATCTCGCGGTCCGTGAGTTCGAGCCCCGCATCAGGCTCTGGGCTGATGGCTCGGAGCCTGGAGCCTGTTTCCGATTCTGTGTCTCCCTCTCTCTCTGCCCCTCCCCCGTTCATGCTCTGTCTCTCTCTGTCCCAAAAATAAAAAAAAAAAAAAAAATTAAAAACGCTAAAAAAAATTTTAACAAATAAATAAATAAATAAATAAATAAATACATCATACATTACAAATAATGAAAAAGAAATAGAAGAACCAACTAGATTACTCTTGTCACAGAAGGCCTGGGCACTCAGATAAAGCAAAATCAGGTCAGATAATAAAGCTTTAAAGCCACAGTAATTTCTAATCTGAAACCTCTGAAGAACTCATGCACTCCTTTTTACCTTTCAACTTAGATGGAAAGTTTCTGTGTCTATTTTCCTACTTTTAAAATAAAATAAAGTGTTCCTATATTGTCTTTAGAAGATGGGTCATACAGTCTTAATAAGCCAAGTAATTATTGTTAAATTTTAAAAATATCACTAGTCTCATAACTAATTTTGGATATCCTTGATTTCCATTAATGAATATATAGTAAAGACACAGGATAAATTTAGTCATAAACAAAATGAAAATAGTTAATTTTTGCAATAGGGTATGTTGAGTACCTTGGCTGGACAATAGCCTAGCTTTAGATTATTGTATTTATAAAAGGAATTATCCTCCCACTCAATCCATGTATCCACCAACAAAGAACAAGAATAATTTTGAGCACTTGAACTGGATAGAAACCTCTCTTCTCAGACCTGAAAATTTAAATCCTTGTATTTGCAAAGATGCTCTGGCAACAAAAAGGTTGATCACCACCATGATCCCCTCCACCCAAGATTTATATACAAAGAGAACAGAGGGGCACACAGATTGAAGAAAAGAGAAAGGAGTTGTGCACCTGATGTCAGGCTGGAGATAGAAACCCTACTGCAGAAAAGTTTCACAAGGATTATTCACACAAGGAAGAAGCTATTCCAGAACAGCATTCGGTGTCAGGTAAGGAGGCTGAATACGAGGAGGAAATGTTCTGTGCTTCCAGCAGGGTACGGGGGGGGGGGGGGGGGGGGGTGGGGGCCTCACAACCAATAGTAACCAATAACGATAAAGGAACAGAGACATGTAGGGAA
>NW_024412406.1:15791948-15830902 GCF_014898765.1 Herpailurus yagouaroundi
CCCCCCCCCCCCCCCCGCAGGGCTTAGCTACAATTCTTACCATCAGTGCAAGAGCTGTGACATGAAATTCCCCGGGTGCTAGAACCTGACCGAGATGGAGATGCTGCGCCTGGCTGTCCGCACTACACTGGCCACCCGTGAGCCGTGCTGGGTGGCGGCCAAGAGAGCCTGCAGCGCAAGCTCCTACAAGGCAGGCACACGGCGCTCCCTCGAAGCTTCGCGCTCTACCTCTATGGAGGCCCAGCGCAGGCGCAGATCCAGACACACCGCAGCGCTCACCTTCCGACGAGCTGGCGTCGAGGGCGTACCCACCCACCGACCCGGGAGCCCTAACAGCGCGCGAGCTCCTAGGGGGCAGAGTCCCTGGGTAACATAACGCCTTTACTGCCTTGGGATGCAATTATCTTCGCAGCTGCCCAAAGGAGAGCCACCGACAACACTTTTTTGGGGGAGCCACCCCAAACCTGTCCCGGGATGCAAGCTTCCTGGAAGGCCGGAAATCAGGGCACACCCTGAAGACGCCTCACCACCACCACCCTGTCCTGTAGCCCCAGAGCTGGCTGCACGGTGTCAGGATATCCCTGTGTCTCCAGAGCCTCGCCCCTTGCCAGAAACCTACCCCTCCTGCCCGCCCAACAAACATACCGCGAGCCTCCACCCTCAGACCCTATGGGGATGCTCGAACCACATCGTGGAATTGCTCCCCAGCTCTGAGGACAATGCACCAGGCCCCACCTTCCAGCTCAATGACGAAAGCCCTCCTTAGGGCTCAGGCCGACAGCTCAATGGCTGCCCTGAACTTGGAAAAGATTTGGAGAGGGCATGCCTTCGCCTCTTCTACTAATGGCGTTGCCTGCCCCCTTTTCACCCAGGAATCTGGCCTACAGTGTGGGGCGCCCTCCTAATTTGCTGCTTCAGAGATTTTCAAGTCTTCCTTTAGCCAAGGATCCCTGGGAAATGTTGGTTGTGGGCACATAAAAATTGAAATAACAATGGAAGTGGTAATAGCACTCCTGCCCTGGAACAAAAACATTTGTGGAAATTTCAGTCTAAGGACCTGGGGATTAATAAAATATATAGGTATTAATTTTGATGTGATCTATTTGCAGTCACAGGCTTAGTTAAATTTGAGGCATTCAAGTTACAAACAGAATGTATTAACTGTCACCAATGGAGGATTTCATTCATACTTAACTAATATCAATAATATTACTAATGTAAACGAAATGCAAAAGACACAGGATAAGGTAATGATTACGCACCAAAGCTTTGAAATCAGATGGACACTTTAAGTCATCTTCTACTTATTAGCTGTTTGACTTTGGGTAAGACCATCACTTTAACATTCAATACTTCATCTACTAATTGTAAATGATAATACATACTACCTAGATCATAGGGTTGCCAAGAGGATTAAATAAAATGATTGCAAAGCATTCATAAAGTTCTTGGGATATATGTAGCCTACACTGATAGGCTGGAAACTGTCTCCCAGAATCTCCTTTATATGATCTGGGTTAAAGTTTCCTAGTGTGAGGAATTCATAGGAGACTTGGGAAACAGGAGAGAGAAGCAGAAGAAATTATTCTCCAGAGTTAAATGCAAGCATATGTGGGGCAGATGAGAGATTCACAGAAGTTTCCCAGCAAGTTTGTAGAAACCACTGCAGACTGGGATCACTCTGGAAGCTCCCAAAGATACTGGAGAACTGCAGCAGCTTCCAGGCGAGCATTTGAGAGCCACCTGCTTCTGTGTTCCACGCAGAGATCTTCAGGGTCACCACCTCCTGCCTTTGGTGAAAGCCACACAACCTGCAGCAGCATTTCCCTGGCCTCTGTGTCCCCCCTTGTAACTCACCATCACATAAACCCTGTAAGACCCAGATACGTAGAGTGGCTTCTGTTTTCCTGACTGAACCCTTAATGATCCACCCAAAAGATGTGTTAGCTAATATTTTCACATTTATGATTACTTTGATCTATTTGCATCATAATATTTTATATGTTTATATGTTATTACTACTACTATCATTACCATTTCTATCACATTTTTATAGCATACATTTTTGATGCTATATATGCATATTGCATCTTTTTATTGGGCTTTATTTTTCTGGTTATGAAACTAATAGATGTTCTCTTAATATAGTTTATTATCAACTACAGTCTTTAACTTCATGAATATACTATATATTGAGACAGTCCCCTGCACTAATAGCTGTTTCCTTGTTAATTACAATTTCGTTACTGGTACCAATTCAAATACACTAATTTTAAAAATATACATAGGAAGATAACGTTCTTTTAAAAAATTTTGAAAAACTAAAGAACATAGATCATTAAGCAATTACTGGATGCAAACATGTAAAGACAAATGGAATTCAGGGCTATTATAACTAATAATAAGACAACTGTGCACTATATATAACATTATCAAAATTAATGAGCTGGAAAATGAATACTAATGATGACTATCTCAAAACACTATTTATTTTAATGTCCAAGCAAAATCATGAGTGAGGAGGTAGCTCATCACAGAGTCATTATTAAAAATGGAATAGTAGGGGCGCCTGGGTGGCGCAGTCAGTGAAGCGTCCGACTTCAGCCAGGTCACGATCTCGCGGTCCGTGAGTTCGAGCCCCGCGTCGGGCTCTGGGCGGATGGCTCGGAGCCTGGAGCCTGTTTCCGATTCTGTGTCTCCCTCTCTCTCTGCCCCTCCCCCGTTCATGCTCTGTCTCTCTCTGTCCCAAAAAAATAAATAAACGTTAAAAAAAAATGGAATAGTAATCAGCTAATAGTAGAAATTATTTTAATAAAAGATCATTTCATTTAATGAAAGCTATGGGATCCCTTGGTCAAAAAACAAACAGAAAAGCACATATGTACATACAAACACCAAATTTAACATAACATTACATAATATTTTGTTTATCCATCCATGGGTTTCACTGACTCCAAATTAAGAATCCTTGCTCTGGGTCCCAGAGTATACGGACAGTATGGCATTCTGCCCCAAAATTACTTTACTTAATTACTTCCTTGGGATTAAGTTACATTTTATTTCATTACCCTAACAGGTAAGTACTACTTTTGTTCCTCTTAACCTCAGGAGAAAGTTACCGAGAAACAAATCCATTTCTAAAATCTAGCTTTCTCATTATATAGTCCTTTTGTTAAATCAGTAAATATGCAGGACATTATACTCCATTATGGAGGTGGTGTCAATCAGATAGATTTTTTACTCAACACCCATAAATATTTTAAATATTAATTCTATACGGAACATTATTATATGTAGAATGTTATTTTAGTTCGAAACTGTTTTAGGATCTGATGGTTGAATTAAGTCTAAATCTGCATGTTTCAATTTTTTTCTTTTTAATTAGATCTTATTAAAATTTGCATTTGAAATCTCAACCTTTTGAACACCGACTCCACCCCCCTACCCAACTAATGTCATATATAGGCAGGTAATGGACACTGGGCTACCAAAAAATTCATGAGAGAATGTCCACTTAAAATTCAGTTGTCCCAGAAACACTTTTCTGAAACATTTTAAATTGATGTCACCATTCCTAGTTGATCAAATCCCATTTGGTTTCCACCCACACCGGAACCCATGCTTTCCTTTCTCTCCTTCATTTTATCTGAATGGAAGTAGAACAAGGAGGGTTTTGTTTTGTTTTGTTTTGTTTTGTTTTGTTTTGTTTTGTTTTGTTTTGTTTCCCCTGCCTCGTTACACCTTTAAGCTCTGTTAAGAGTTTTGCCTTTGGCCAGGAAGAAGTTCCAATGCAGCATCTAGGGATCCATGCACAAGTGAGAAGGGGACAAGCATCTGTTTCATGTTTTTCTGTCAAACCCTTCTATTCATAGAACTCAAATTATCTGCTGGTCATTCAACCTTCTTCTACAGCAGAACCATGCCCACACCTGCCCTAAACTCACTTCCCTCATTCCCAATCAAAACCAAGATTTCATTGGAACAATGATCTCAAGAGAAAAGGAAGCAAGGTGAATAGCAGTGATTAAACTATCATGTATTGAATCCAATATGTACAAGTGTCAGGTATTTTACGTAATCATTCACTATAAATTAAAGGCTTGTATACAAGATGCACAACCCAACTAGTGTACGTTCACTTTTACAAAGGTGTTTGTTAAATCCTTGCGTATTTCTGGTTACCTGCCCCTCATCAACAACCCACCAATGCAAACCAACACACACACACACACACACACACACACACACACACACACACACACACAACAATACAGGACTAGGAAAAAGAAAATCTGTATTCCTATTTTAAAAGGCTCTTGTCCCTTTTTAAATATAAGTTAATATACAATTAGGTTTATAATACTCATTTATAATAAGTAATAAAAGGCATCTAATTAGCCTTGTTGTGTATTATGGAATATAATCTAGATAATCTAGGGAAAGTAAAAAGTAAGTTGTTTTATAATCCTTTTCATAATATAGGCAAATAAGTAAATCTAACCAGTGGAACTATCGAATGATGACAAGTGATGAAATATTTTGTCTAATGTCTACTAATCTTTCCTCTAATACACAAGTTTCCTTTCAGATTAAATTATTGAGTATTTAGTATCTACTTTGAGAAAATCTTCATATAAAAGTACAAGCTTATAATTAAATTTCCAGGAAAATATCAAGGTTTCCAGTGAAAAATATTAACATACCACATGGAAATATTTTCAGTTAGGGTATTATATTGTTCAACATAAACATCTATCAAAGCAACTTATTTGGTGTTAGGTAGGAATTTCTAGAATCTCACTTGAAAATACCGCTGTAGGAGTAAAATATAGGGATACTCAGCAGAAATAATAAAGCACTTCCAAACTCAAAGAAATTAATTAAATCAACCCATGATGGAAGTAGCAGATGTATGTATGTACGTACGTACGTATGTATGTATGTATGTATGTATATACATATGATAAGAAGAAGGATGTCTCTCAGTTGAGTATGAATTTATTTGTTTTAGCCTTTCATCATTTGTAAAGAATATGTAATGAAAACAGAGTCTTCAGCATGACAGAATAATGAGGAAATTTAATAGTACGTGTCCATTACTTCCTCTTACAACTAATCATCTAAGGAAAGAATGTACACATTTCCATCTCTATGGCAAGCATAACCTTAAATTGTTGATAGATAGATTGGACTATCATAGGTGAACACTGCTACGTAGTTAAGTCCTAACTCTATTCTAGCACCCTAAGAGTCATAAATCAAGTGGCCTATTTCTAGAACTTACATTTTTCTTTCATTAATCTATTTGCCAAACTTCACCATCATTACAATATCTTAATAGCTATACAATAAATTCTGATAGCTTGAGGAAAAATTCATCCGATCTTGTATCACTCACTTTTCTATTTATTTTGTCAAGATTGTTCATTTTTCTCCTTTGGATTAACAAAAATTCATTCAACTTTTCCTTATGCTAATCTGAAAGTCTTACACACCTTTAATACTCTTTTTGTGACTTTCCAGAGATGACAAATTAATACTGACTTAGCTGCATTAAGTCATTGGTCCTTTCCCCTCATCTCAGATTTTGCAAGGAACTTAGAATACTTTGATTCCATTTATCACTCCTGGCATTAGCATACATTTGTATGTATCCACATATTTACTATTTTTATTGCTATATTTCTTCCTTCATCTCCAACCATCCATCTGGGATCATTCTCAGCAACATAAGGAATACCTTTTATTTTAGTAGTGCCAAATTCTGTGGGGTTTTTTTTTGTACCAGCCATCTTTTTTTTTTTAGACCTAAAGATATTTTCACTGAATCTAACTATATATTGGGATTACTTTCTTTCCATTTTCTCTTGTTTCCATTATTATTTTTGAGAATTCAGCCACATTTCTTTAAAGAAAATGTGAATTTTCTAAGGATGTTTTTAATATTTCCTCTTTTCATTACTTATTTGCAGTTTTTAGGAGTATATTTTGAAATTACTATAAATTCATAGGAAGTTGCAAAGATATGTACAAAAAGGTTCATGCACCCTTCATCCAGCTTGCCGCAATGTTAACATCATGCAAAACTATAGTATAATATCAAAACTAGGAAATTGACATTGGTACAATCTGTAAAACTTACTTACATTCCCCAGTTTACATGCATGTGTGTGTGTGTATGTGTGTAGCTCTACACAATCTTACCACATGTGGAGATGGTTAACTGCACCATCATCACAAGACTCCTTCTTGCTATCACTTTATACTCATACCCTCCCACTCCCATGCTCCATACCTAAGCCCTGGCGACCACATTCTATTCTCCATTTCTACAATTCTGTTATTTCACAATGTTATATAAAAGGGATCATGAAGTATATATCCTTTTGAAATTGACTTTTACACTCAACACAATTTCCTTGAGACTCATTCAAGTTATATTGATAAGCACAAGAATAAACAATAGTTTATTCTTTTTTATTGTTGAGTGTTATTTCCAAGATGTGGATGTACTATAGTGTGTTTAACCATTCAGTAATAACTATCAATAATCATTGAAGGACATTTGGTTAGTTCCACATTTTAAGTATTATGAATAATGTTACCATGAACATGCATGTATAGGCTTTTGTGTGAACATACATTTTCATTTCTCTGGGACAAATGCTTAAGAATACAATTGTTGGGTTGTAATGCTAAGGTCATTCTTACTTTTAAAAGGAACTTATAAGCCTTTTTTGGAGTATTTTACATTCACACCAGCAATAAATGAGTAATTCTAAACATTCTTATAGGTTTATAATGATACCTCATTGTTGTTTTAATTGCACGGTGGCTGTACCAGTTTACTTCCCACCAACAGTGTAAAAGGGCTCCCTTTTCTTCACATGCTCACTAATACTTAATATCTCTCTTGTCTTTTGACAATAGCCATTCTAGCAGGTGTGAGGTGATATCTCATTTTGGGTTTCGTTTGCATTTCCCTGATGGTTAATAACACTGAACATCTTTTTATGTATCCTTTGTCCATTTGTATGTTGTTGGGTTTTTTGTAAAAATGTCTCTTCAGGTCATCTATTTTTAATCATATTATTATTATTATTTTGCTATTGAGTTGTATGAGTTTCTTATATTGTGGATATTAATTCTTTATCAGCTATCCAGTTTGCAAACATTTTTTCCCATTCCATAGGTTGCCTTTTCATTTTGTTGATTATTTGTTTTGCTGTGCAGAGCTTTTTAGTTTGAAGTAGACCCAATTTTTTATTTTTGCTTTAACTGCTTGTGCTTTTGGTTTTATATACAAAAATTGTTGCCAAGACTGATGTCAAGGAGCTTTTCCTTTGTTTTTCTTCTAGGACTCTTACTACTTCAAACCTTACGATTAAATCTTTAATCCATTTAAGTTAAAGTTTATGAGTGGTGAAAGACAAGGGTCCAATGGTACTCCTTTTCCGTATGAATAACCAGTTTTCCTAACACTATTTATTGAAAAGACTGTCATTTCTCCATTGAGTATTCTTGGCTCCCTTATCAAATATTAGTTAACCATATATGCATGGATTTATTTCTGAGCTCTCTATTCTATTCCATTGATTTACAGTGTCTGTTTTCATGCCAATACTACATTGTTTTGATTTCTATAGCTTTGAGTCTAATTTGAAATCAGGAATTGTAATACCTACAGCTGTGTTCTTCTTACTCAAGATTGCTTTATCCATTTTGGGTTTCTTGTGGTTTCATGCAAATTGTAGTTTTTTTTTTCTATTTCTGTGAAAAATGACATTGGAATTTTGATAGGGATTGTACTGAATCTATTGAGGTTTTGAATAGTGCAGACACTTTAACAATATTAATTCTTACAATCCATGAACGTGGGATATGTTTCCATTTATTTGTGTTTTCCTCAGTTTCTTTCATCCAAGTCTTATAGTTTTCAGTGTACAGATCTTTCACTTGGTTAAGTTATTGCTGTATACTTTACTTTAGAGGTGTTGTAAAGGAGATTATTTTATTTCTTTTCCCAATAGTTCATTGTTGGTGTATAGAAATGCAACTGATTTTTATATTGATTTGTATCCTGAAATTGTACTGAATTCATTTATTAATTCCAACAGGTTTTTGGTGCAGTTTTTAGGATTTTTTTATACATAATATTATGTCATCTGCAAATAGAGACAATTTTACTTCTTTCTTTCTGATTTGGAAGTCTTTTTTTTCTTTTTCTTGACTAACTGTTCTAGCTAGGACTTTCAGTACTGTATTCAACAGGAGTGATGAGTGTGGTCACCCTTATCAGTGATTTCACCACTGAGTATAATGTTAGCTGTGGAACTGTCATACATAGTCCTTAGTTTATTGTATATTCCTTCTATACCCCATTTGTTGGAAGTTTTTTACCATGAAAGTTGAATTTCATCAAATGTTTTTCCTGCCTCTATTGGGAGTATCATGTGATTTTTCCCCCCTTCCTCTGTTAATGGGGTATATCATGTTTATTGGTATGCACATGTTAAACCATCCTTGCAACTCAGGCATAAATCCCACTTGATCATGGTTTATAATCTTTCCAATGTGCTGTCAAAATTCAGTTTTCTAGTAATCTGTTGATAATTTTTGCATCTACATTTATCAAGTATATTGGCTTGTAGTTTTCTTATAGGGTCCTTATCTGGGTTTGGTATTAGGGTAATGCTGGCCTTGTAAAATGAATTTGGGAATGTTCCCTCCCCTTCAATTTTTTGGAAGAGTTTGAGAAGGATTGGCATTAATTCTTTGAAAAAAATTTTAATGTTTATTTTTGAGAGAGAGAGAGACAGAGGGACAGAGAGTGAACGGGGGAGGGTTAGAGAGAGAGTGAGATACAGAATCCGAAACATGCTCCAGGCTCCAAGCTGTCAGCACAGAGCCCAACACAGGCTGGAACTCACAAACAGCGAGACCATGATCTGAGACCATGACCTGAGCCGAAGTTGGAGCTTAACTGACTAAGCCACCCAGGCGCCCCTGGCATTAATTCTTTAAATGTTTGCTAAAAATCACCAGCATATTGGGGTGCCTGGTGGCTCATTCGGTTGAGTGTCCGACTCGCTTTCAGTTCCGGTCATGATCTCGTGTTTCGTGGGTTCGAGCCCCACGTCAGGCTCTAAGCTGACAGCAGGGAGCCTGCTTGGGTTTCTCTGTCCCTCTCTCTCTGTCCCTCCCCCGCTTGTGCTGTCTCTGTCTCTCTCAGAATAAGTAAATAAAAAAATTTTTTTAAACCACCAGCATGTCTTTCATTTGTAATTCTTATTATTGAGTCCTCTCTCTTTTCTTCCCTTGGTTAATCTAGCTAAAGGTTTGTCAATTGTGTTTATCTTTTCAAAAAACCAGCTCTTCATTTCATTGATTTTTTTTTCTATTGTCTTTCTAGTCTCTATTTATTTCTCCTCCACTCTTTATTTCTTCTGCTAACTTTGGGTTTAGTTTGCTCTTTTTTTTCCTAACTCTTGTAGTGTAGTTAGGTTGTTTGACATTTTTATTTTCTCTTAACATAGTCATTTATCATCCCTTCACTTTCAGCCTATGTGTGTTCTTAAAACTAAAGTGATTCTTCTGCAAGCACCATATTGTTAGATCTTATTTTTAATCCATTCAGGCACTCTGTCTTTTGACTGGAGAATTTAGTCCATTTAAATTTGAAGTAATTATAGATAAGTAAGGATTTATTATTACCATTTCATTAATTGTTTTCTGACTTTTTCTTGTTCCTTCCTTCCTTCCTTCTCTCTTGTTTTTCTTTGTGATTTATTTTATATAGCAATATAAATTCCTTTCTCTATAGATATCTTATAGACATTACAGTCTACTTTAAGCTGATAACAAGCAACCTTCAATGCATTAAAAAACTCTATGTTTTAATAATTTTTTTTAATTTATTTTTGAAGGAGAGAGAGAGAGAGAGCATGAGCAGGGAAGGAACAGAGAGAGAGGGAGACACAGAATCCGAATCAGGCTCCAGGCTCCAAGCTGTCAGTACAGAGCCCGATGCAGGGCTCGAACACATGAACTGTGAGATCATGACCTGAGCCGAGGTCGGACGCTTAACCGACTGAGCCACCCAGGTGCCCCAAAAAACTCTATGCCTTTAAAAAAAATCTACACTTTTACTTCACCTCACCCACATTCTATCTTAATGGATGTCACACTTTACACCTTTTTTTTTTTTACTAGAGATAAAGCTTATTTTTCAAATCACCATTATACTTTTAGGGTATTCTGGATTTGACTATATATTTACTTTTACAAATGAGTTTTATACTTGTATTTGTATTCATATTGTTACTTAGCATCCTTTCATTTCAGCTTGAGGAACTCCCTTTAGCAATTCTTGTAACAATGGTCTAGTGGTGATGAACTCCCTCAGTTTTTGTCTGGAAATGTCTTTACCTCTCCACGTCTAAAGGATAGTTTTGTCAGGGATAGTATTCTTCATTGGAAGGCCTTTTTTTTTTTTCCTTTCAGCACTGTGAATACATCATCCTTTCTCTCTTGGCCTGAAAAATTTCTATAAAGCTGCTGATAGCCTTGTAAGTGTTCACTTGTATGTAATGAGTTATCTCTTGAGCTTTCAAAGTTCTTTTGTGTTTGACTTTTAACATTTTGATTATAATGTGCCTCAGAGTAATATGCTTTGGTATGATCTTGCTTAGGATCCTTTGAGCTTCCTATACCTGAGTGTTCCTATCTGTCCCAAGATTTGGAAAGTTTTCAACTATTATTTCTTATAATAAGCTTTCTTCCCTTGTCTCCATGATGTGACTATTTGTTCACTTTTTGGTGTCCTGTAATTCATGTAGGCTTTCTTAACTCCTTTTCATTCTTTCTTTTTTTTGTTTCCAGTTCTGTCATTATATTTTTCATCTTCAGGATTTCTGTTTGGTTCTTTTTTATGTCCCTTTTTATTAAACTTATCATATTGTTCATGCACTATTTTCCCAATTTTTTAAGTTGTCTATTTGTGTTCTCTTGCATTTGATTGAGTTTCATTGAAAGATTATTTTGAATTTGTTAGTCCAATAACAGATCTCGATTTCACTGGGATAAGCTATTGGAGCTTTATTGGTTTCCTTCACTTGTGTCATATCTGCCCAATTCTTCATGATTCAAGTAGCCTTGCACTGGTGTCTGTTTACCTGAAGGAGCAAACACCTCTTCCAATCTTTAAAGACTGGTTTTGCACTTTCTTACACCATTCCCAAAATAAACTCAAAATGTCTGAAAGACTTGAATGTGAGACAGGAAACCATCAAAACCCTAGAGGTGAAGGCAGGAAAAAAAACCTCTCTGACCTCAGCCACAGCAATTTCTTACTTGACACATCTCCAAAGGCAAGGGAATTAAAAGCAAAAATGAACTACTGGGACCTCATCAAGATAAAAAGCTTCTGCACTGCAAAGGAAACAATCAACAAAACTAAAAGGCAACCAACAGAATGGGAAAACATATTTGCAAATGACATATTGGACAAAGGGCTAGTATCCAAAATCTATAAAGAACTCACCAAACTCCACACCCAAGAAACAAATAATCCAGTGAAGAAATGGGCAGAAGACATGAACAGACACTTTTCTAAAGAAGACATCCAGATGGCCAACAGGCATGTGAAAAGATGCTCAACGCTGCTTCTCATCAGAGAAATATAAATCAAAACCACACTGAGATATCACTTTACGCTAGTCAGAGTGGCTAAAATGAACAAATCAGGAGACTAAAGATGCTGGAGAGGATGTGGAGAAATGGGAACCCTCTTGTACTGTTGGTGGGAATGCAAACTGGTGGAGCCGCTGGAAAACAGTGTGGAGGTTCCTCAAAAAATTAAAAATAGATTTACCCTATGACCCAGTAATAGTACTACTAGGAATTTACCCAAGGGATACAGGAGTGCTGATGCATAGGGGCACTTGTACCCCAATGTTTATAGCAGCACTTTCAACAATAGCCAAATTATGGAAAGAACTTAAATGTCCATCAGCTGATAAATGGATAAAAAATTGTGGTTTATATATACAATGGAATACTACTTGGCAATGAGAAAGAATGAAATATGGCCTTTTGTAGCAGCATGGATGGAACTCCAGTGTTATGCTAAGTGAAATAAGTCATAGAGAAAGACAGATACCATATGTTTTCACTCTTATGTGGATCCTGAGAAACTTAACAGAAGACCATGGGGGAGGGGAAGGGGCAAAAAAAAAAAGTTACAAAGTGGGAAGGAGGCAAACCATAAGAGACTGTTAAAAACTGAGAACAAACTGAAGGTTGATGGGGTGTGGAAGGGAGGGGAAAGTGGGTGATTGGCATTGAGGAGGGCACCTGTTGGGATGAGCACTGGGTGTTGTATGGAAACCAATGTGACAATAAATTTCATATAAAAAATTAATATTAAAAAATAAATAAAGACTGGTTGTGGCAGGTAAAGACATTCTCCTGTCAATTTCCCAGGCTGATAAGTTTACTTTCAGAATTTCAGGGTTACAGCTGATTTAAAGCTGTCACCGGGATTGTACTGGGGTCATGTTGGCAGGTTTGTTCTCAGGGGCTTAGGCAGAAATGGGTCTTGTCTGGTCCCTGGGTAAATGGGATCTTTTCCTTGTCCCTGGATAAATGGGACTGCCTCCTATACCTTTCTTGGTAGGATGGTACTGTAGAAAAGATCTGGATCAGGGTCCTCAGGTCTGTCTTCAGACAGTGGTTCTATTACCAAGTGTATGGATGGGTGTGTCCTACCAGATTCATAGCAGAGCTCCTGCCAGGTCACTAGATGGGTCCCTAGGTAGGAGGATGAGCCATATATCATGGCTGTGAGGGACCAGAACCAAGCCCCTGTACTGCTTCAGATCCCACGGCCAAGACTAAGGTCTATATACTTAATTCTGAAGATACAGATAGGTGTGTCTCCTGGAGGTCCCAGGGTATGCTTGATCACTCCCTAACCACAACTGGAAGGACTGGAGTTGAGTAGAGAGCCATTTCAGGATCTTCTGAAGCACAGACATTAGTGATTCATGCCTGATCCCTGTGCCAACTGCCAACTGGACTGCTGGCAGATTTTGGCTATGAGGGGGAGGAAGCCAAATATAGGGCCCTTTCAGGATCTTGGAGGGCACAGATAGGAGTAGCTGCTGCTGGGTCCCTATGCCAGAGGACTTTTCACAGCCTGCAGCTGAAATGGATGGGAACCCAGTTACAGGGTCTTCCAAAATCTATAGTCTGATCAAATTTAATAGGCTTATCTCAAGGAGCTCCCAGATCAAAACAGAGAGAAGATGCAGCTTGCTCATGGCACACTTCAGGATCTACAGCCAAGACTGAAGTCTGTATGCCTATTACCCAATGCATGGGTAGTGGGTAGGCATGACTCTTCTTGGGTTCCTTGGTGTAAGGTACTGGTGACAGGATTAGAGCCAAATAGGGCTATTGTGAATACTCAGAGAGTACCTAGCTATTTGTAGGTCTGTAGCTGCGACCAGGGTTGGTGAGTCAGCTGCCTGGGTGTGAGCCTGCCTTCACAAAATGGTTCTCTTTGGTCTTGGACCACATCAAAGTTTCACAATCTCCTACCAGGATCCCAAAGCTCCCCCAAGGCATTTTTGTCTATGAATGAATGTCAAATTATTATTGTTGAGAAGATTGTGAATGGAGGACATCTTATTTATCTGTCTTGCTAATATTACTCCTGTAATGATCCTGTTAGATCATTTTTATGACAGCTGCTTTAAAATGCTTGTCTCTTGACAAGGGAGCTAAGAATACTCAATGGGGGAAAAAGTCTTTTCAGTAACTGGTGCTAGGAAGTAGGATATTCACATGAAAAAATGAAACTGAAGCCATAACTTATACCACTCACAAAAAATAACTCATATGGATTAAAGACTTCTATGTAAGACCTAAGACCATAAAACTCCTAGAATAAAACTAGGAATAAAGCTCCTGCATATCGGTCTTGGAAACATTTTTTTTATATGACACCTAAAGCATAAGTAACAAACAAAACAGATGAACAAAGGGGAAGGGAAGGAAAAATAAGATAAAAACAGAGAGGGAGGCAAACCATAAGAGACTCTTAAATACAGGGAACAAACTGAGGATTGGTGTGGGGGGGTGTTGAGTTGGGGGATGGGCTAAATGGGTTATAATGGGTTATGGGCCTTAAGGCGGGCACTTGTTGGGATGAGCACTTGGTGTTATATAGAAGTGATGACTCAGTATATTCTACTCTTGAAATCATTATTATACTATATGTTAACTAACTTGGATTTAAAGAAAATTTTTAAAAATGATAAAACAAAAAATAATTACAGTTTGTAAGAATCTTCAAAGGTGAATTATTTTGTTTCTCCACTTCTTAAAGATTTGCAACTGATTTTGAACAAAATGTAACCAAAATTTAGATAACTCATCCACAAAAGGTTCAATGTAATTGTAGAACACTTATGTTGACTTATAAAATGATTCTTCAAAGACTTAAACATTTTGAGAATCCCATGGGGCGGCAGCAAAAAATATCAAGGGTTCACACCCATCCTAAATTGTGTATGGAAAAAAAAATTTTAATATAGATACATCAAACTAAAAAGCTTCTGCACAGCAACAGAAACCATTAATAGAGTAAAAAGAAAACCTATGGAATGGAAACAACTATTTGCAAATCATATACTTGATAAGGGGTTAATATCCAAAATATATAAAGAACTCATATAACTCAATAGCAAAAAACCAAATACTTCAATTTAAAAATGGGCAAAAGACTTGAATAGACATTTCTCCAAAGAAGATGCAAAAAAAAAAAAAGGAAAAAGTCCAATAAGTACACGAAAAGATGCTCAACAACACCAGTCATTAGGGAAATGCAAATTAAAACCACAATGAGATATCACCTCATGCCTGTTAGAATGGCCATCATCCAAAAGACAAGAGATAACAAATTCTGGCATGGATGTGGAGAAAAGCAAACCCTTGTGCACTGTTGGTAGGATGTAAATTGGTACAGCTGCTATAGGAAACAGTATAGAGGATCCTCAAAAAATTAAAAATGGAATTACTATGTGATCCAACAATTCCACTTCTAAAATATATCCAAAGGAAATGAAAACACTAACTTGAAAAGATATCTACACTCCCATGTTCATAGCAGCATTATTTACAATAGCCAAGACAATGGAAACAATCTAAGTGATCATCAATAGATAAATGGATAAAGAAGTTATGGTATGTGTGTGATATGTATACACACACATACCATAACATATATATATATATATATATGGAATAGAATAGCATTCAGTCATAAAGCACATAGAAATCCTATAATTTGCAACAACATGGATGGCCCATGAAGACATCATGCTAAGTGAAATAAGTCAAAGAAACACAAATACTATAAGATCTCACTTATATATGAATCTTACCAAAAAAAAAAAAAAAAAACTTACAGAAAAGGAGATCAGAATTGTGGTTACTAGAGGTGGAGGGTGGGGGAAAGGTAAATTGTAGGAAGGTGGTCAAAAGGTACAAATGTCCAGTTATAAGATAAATAAATACTAGGGAGGTAATGTACAACACAATTATAGCAAATACCACTTTATGATATATAGAAACATTGCCAAGAGAATAAATCCTATGAGTTCTCATCATAAGAAGAATGGTTTCTTTCCCTTTCTTTTTACTGAATCTATAGTAGAAAACGGATGTTAGCTGAATCTATTGTGGTAACCATTTCACAAAATACGTAAATGAAACCATCAAGCTATACGCCTTAAACTTACACAGTGAAGTATGTCAGTTACTTCTCAATAAATCTGGAAAACAAAAACCAATCCTTGTCTGGTACTTCCAACATCCAATTCTTGATATTAACTTCAGTTGATTAATCTTTCCCTCATTCAAATTGTGGTTTTCTTGGTACTTGGTTTGGCAAGTGATTTTGTATACACATATATATATTTATATATAAAATATGTATATTATGTATGTGTGTAGATATGTATGTGTGTAGATATGTATACATCATATATATTATATTATAATTATTATATTTTATATTATTATAATATATGTTATATTATATATATCCTGGATATTCTGTTTAATATGTTAGGAGACTCTTGATTCTACTTACTGATATTCTATCATTTAACAGGTAGTCACCCTGTTTAGGTTTAGTGTGTGCGTTCTGCCCCATTTTTGTGGGCTTTCATTTAGAAGACAACTTAATGTTTGGAGCCCTTGTAATATTTAATCTGTTTTGTTCTTCTAATGCTGTTGGCACTCCTGCTCAATCCCTGGTGTTGCAATCAGTAGAAACTAAAATTCTTTCTTAAGCTGATTGGTATCAATGGGTGATCATGGTCAGTGGTTAGGCAAGAAGCTCTGGCCCTTGTTCTTATTATGCCATTTGGTAGAAAGCAAGTGAATAAGAGTGTGGGGGAATGGAACTGCCTACTGATGTGCCAACTTGTAGAGCCAGGACTGGGTCAGCCTACAGCTTTGCCACTGTGGGAACATCAGATGATTCACTAGCTCTCTGTGCGCAAGGGACTAAAATGGCCTAGAGCTTCGGTGATGCCACTTCTGGCAGATCAAACTGCACACAGGTGCCTCAGCTATATGGTGGTTTCTGTTGGGGTTTTCTGGTCAACCTCTTAGTGGCCTCTTAGAAAGGATCAAGGCTCTCAGGGCAAAAGTAGCCCCAAACACATGGCTTACCGCCCTGAATGTTCATCTTCTCCTTGATTTTGGCCCAGTCATCGTTCACTAATTTGTTAGCTTTTTGAGGCTCTAAAACAGATGTTTTCTATATTCTGACCAATTATTCCAGGTTTCCTTAGTGGAATGCGTGGTCCAAATTATCTAGTACACCATTACTAAACTCTTTAAGTATTATTTATAAAAATGTGTTCAAGAACAACATATGTTCTTATTCCTTCCTCTTTAAAAAAATTTCATGTGGAAAAAAGTATATGGGAACTCTCTACTTACTATTAAAATTTTCTAAAAACCTGTAAGTGCTCTATGAAATCAGGCATTTTTTTGGTCTATTAATAAAATAAAGTTTATTACTTTAAAATAATAAAGTCTATTAATTTTTAAAGCTTTAATTAGAAATATTTTAATTAAAAGAATGGCAGTTGGGATCTCCAGAAAGATCTCAGGAATTACTATGTATACTAAATCTTTATATGAACAGTAGCTTTAATAGCAGTTGCTAAAAACTATGAGCCATTTTTATCAAGAGTGGAACTGCTCCCATATGGTACCTAAATCTTTCCTCCATCCTTCCCTTCTCCCATGTCTTAAGATGTTGGCTCTGGGGAAAGCAATAATGTAATACTTAAGGAACACAAAAGATGAAAGTTTATGAATAACTGTTTTCACAACTGATGTTAACAAATACAGCAAATAATAGACAAAATGTTACTCTAAAATACTCATTCATTCATTTATTCAATAAATATTTACTGAGCCACCTGATATGTGCCAGTCTCTCTCTGAGATACTTGGAATACAGACATGAACAAAACAGACAAAAATCTCTCTTCTCAGGGAGTTTACATTCTAGTGGTTGGGAGAAGACAATTAATAAATATACAAATTATATAACATATTGATAGGTAATGAGTACTGTGGTGAAAAAAAAAAAAAGCAGAGAAAGGGGTCAGGTGCACCAGGAATGGGAATGTTTTAAAAATTTTACCCAGAAAATGTCATAAGTTAATTTGTTTTTAACCAGCTAGGGGAGTTGCTTAAAGATTATTTGCAACCTTAACATTATCGTTCCTACTAGGAACCTAAAGTTTAAAATACCACCTGATATGGCTCAGTCAGTCGAGCATGTGACTCTTGATTTCAGCTCAGGTCACGATCCCAGGGTCCTGGGATCAAGCACCATGTTGGGCTCCACACCAAGTGTGGAGCCTGCTTGAGATTCTCTCTCTCTTTCCCTCTGCCCCTCTTCCCTGCTCTCTCTCTAAAATTTAATTTAATTTAATTTAATTTAATTTAATTTAATTTAATTTAATTTAATTAAAAAAAATACCACCCTACAATCACACAGCCTAGTTAAGAATGAAGAAAGAAAATAATCCATCTACAAGACACAGTCCTAGGTGTCTTAGACATGATTTCTTTTCATGTTCATAACAGTAACCCATGAAGCGGGTATTCTTTTGCTCGTGTTAGAATTAGGAAATTGTGATAGAGAAAATTCAAATGATTTTCCCAATACATACAAAATAATTGCTAAGTCCATTCCTTAAGAATTTTTTTTAAAAAAGGAAGCATTTTTGAATGTAATCCAGGCTCCATATGTATATAACAGAACAAACAGAGAAGCCATTTCGAGCAGAGTTGGCAGCTGTGGATACCATTTGCTGTAGCATATGCTAAAGAACAACTCTCCTTAATATCACTGCTAAGAGGATAGATGAAGCCGTGTATTTGATGATCAATCTGTGTAAAGTATAAAGTAGATAGATGGAGAATTTCCCGTAGGTAATATTTTAAAATGTATGTTCTGGTAACCACACATCTGATCTCTGTCTGTGAGGGTTTTTTAATTATTAAATTCCACACATTAAGTGAGGTCATACAGTATTTGCCTTTCTCTGTCTGAATTATTTCATGTAGTATGATTACCAGAGGCCAAGGGTGGGGAATTGGGGGAAGATGGTCCAAAGGTATCAATTTCCAGTTATAAGATAAATAAGTCCAGGGGCTATAACGTACAACATGCTGACTACAGTTAACACTACTCTACAGCACATTTTAAAGCTCCTAAAAGAATAGATCCTGAAAGTTCTCATTATCAAGAAAAAGAATTTTTTGTAACTATGTGAGGTGTTGGACGTTAGCGAAATTTATTGTGTTAATCATTTCCCAATATATATGTTATGTCATTATGCTTAAACTTATACAGTTCTGTATGTCAGTTATATCTCAATAAAACTCTAAAAAATCATAGTTATTGCCCTCCAAAAATGTATGGCTCAGTCAAAAGTCTCTAGCTTGGGCAAGAAATATGGATTCATTTTATTAGCTTACAGATTCCAGAACAAGTTGAAAACCAATCTACGGGAAGTGGAGCGATGAATGCTGGCTTTCAGGAACAGCTAGAGGCAGACTCTTGAAGCTCAACACGTGTCTCTCTCCATTTACTTTATCTTTCTTTGTAGCTGGCTTTCTCCACATGTTGGGTAACAATTCCTTCAGCTTCTGAACCCACTGTTATCTGGGGCTGTAGTGTGTTACATGGCCATATATAGCTAACATAACTTAGCTCCTACACATCAGGTCAACAGACATAAGTGAACTTTGACTCTCTGGGTCTCAAATATATAAAATTTCCAGAGAAGATATGGACATATTGATCAGGTTCTCATGAAGAACATCATAGCCTTTTTACTAGCCATGTGGATGGTGGAAATGGCAGCTTATTAGGAGAGGAAGTGGTGGAAAAGTGATATTTCAGATGTCTACTAAATATAGCTTCAGAGAAGTGACTATCATAATAAGAACCACATGGAATTTAAAAACAAAAGAAAACATAGCCCAGCTCTGATCAGCCCAAAGCAGAGTTAGTTAGGTATAGAAAATGTATGAAGAACATTATGAACACAATTCTAGACAACACACATCCCACTGTATTAAATCATGTGTTTACCAGTGCAACTCTCTGCAGAGTTCAAGAAACGTGTCTTAGACATCTTTGTTTCCCAAGATCAAAGAATAGTTCTTGGCATATTTACTACAAGAAGGAATGAATAAATGAATACATTATGTCATATAAAAACCATTCCCAACAACGGTTTCACCTCTTACAATAATATGCTCTAGATTCTACAGACAGCAAAAGTTCCCTCAATACATCTTTCACTTTCATATCACATATTTATGGTAGTCTCTGGGTCTCAAAATAAATTATACTGATTTGTCCTAGGGCTTTAGGGAACTTACATTCTTTGGGAGAGTAAGATAATAAACAATCATATAAATAACTAAAATAAATATGAATTCTGAAAAGCTCTATAAAAAAAGGCAGAGTAATATATTAGAAAAAAATGGGGGTGGGATATATTACATAGGGTGGTCAAGAAAACCTCTCTGAGGAGGTGATATTTGATCTAAGATTTTAAGGTAAAATTAGAACCAGACATTCCAGGCAGAGAGAACACTAAATGCAAAGTCTCCTGGGCACTGAAAAGCTTGATACATTTTGAAGAGCTGTCAGAATGCCAATAGGGATTGAGTAGCATGTGAGTTGAGGAGGTAGGCAGATGCCAGACCTTTGCAGAGCCTTGTCAGCTAGGGCATAGATTAGTTTAAATGGAGTGCAAAGTCAATGAATGCTGTGAAGGAAGGAAGGGACATTGATTTACCCTTCTAAAAAGCGTTTTCTGGCCACTACGTAAAGATCAAGAGGAGAAGCCAGAAGAATTGTTCACGGACAACTAGACTACTATAGCGGAGGCATAACTGAGGGTGCAAAGCAGTGGCCTGACTTCACACAAATTCCAAAAGTAGAGCTGATCGGGAGAGGGAGTGGGTAAAAGCACCCTGAGGAATGAATCTCCCAGGTATTGAGCTTCAATGACTGAGCTGTGGTCAGTACCACTCACCATGATATGGAAAAACGAGCCAGGGATGGTTTAGGGGCAGAAGACCAAGAGCGCCAGTTTGATAAAAGGAGCTGTGAAGCAGCAAGACAGATGAGATAGATGGTACTCATAGCAATTTTTAAGTTAATATTTTAATCCTTCCTTTAGAATATCGATGGTATTTATATGTTCAGCAGGTATTTAATAAGCACCCACTATATTTGATTTTTGTTTGTTTGGTTTTATATTTTTAATAGGGATTTGACCTAAACCAATTTATTTTTTTAATATTTATTTTTGAGAGTGTACAAGTGAGAGAGGGGCAGAGAGAGGGAGAGAGAGGAATGGAAGTGGGCTCTGTGCTGACAGCAGAGTGGGGCTCGAATTCACGAACTGTGAGATCATGACCTGAGCTGAAGTTGGACACTCAACCGACTGAGCCTCCCAGGTGCCCAGTAAGCACCCACTATAAACCGGGCACTGTGTGTTGCAGATTGCCAGTGAACAAAAGAGAAAGGTATCCCTGTTCTATAGTTGCTGGTGTTGGTCTTTAGATTTTCTCTTCAGATCAGATTGCTTCAATTATCCTAGGAAGGTAGGAAACAAGGTCAACAGCAGAAACAGAGCAGGGGAGATGAGGATTGGGAGTTTTGGAAAAAGAGAAACCTGTAAAGTAGGGACCCAGGAGGATATAGGAATGATTGGACTATGACTGTGAGGGCTACCTGGCCACTTGGTATTTGTGGTCACAAACTTAAAACAAGACAAGTTAGTGTTTCCCTCCCACCCATGTTTAGCTGCATAGGTATAGACATGAAAGAGGTAAATGTTGCAGTATTTGGGTAGCTCAGTTGGTTAAGTGTTCAACTCTTGATCTTGGCTCAGGTCATGATCTCACAGTTCATGAGATTGAGCCCTGAACTGGGCTCTGTGCTGACAGTGTGGAGCCTTCTTTCCCTCTCTCTCTCTGGACCTCCCTTGCTCATGCTCCCTCTCTCTCTCAAAATAAATAAATAAACTTTAAAAAAAGAAAGAGGTAAATGTTTAATTAAGAAAGGGTTATGGTTTTGCTAATTAAGTAGGGTGAACTGAGAGAGGGGCAAGGCACTTGAGGGCATGTGCAACGGAGCAATTATAATGACAGGTCCCATTCACAGATTACAGAATTTAAGCTGAGTAGGAAGCAGAGTGAGGACATCAAGTAGGCAAGGGAAAATGAAAACATGGTAGGATAAATGGACTGGATGTACAGGTGGGGTTAAAGAAAAGTTGGGATTCGGGGCGCCTGGGTGGCGCAGTCGGTTAAGCGTCCGACTTCAGCCAGGTCACGATCTCACGGTCCGTGGGTTCGAGCCCCGCGTCGGGCTCTGGGCTGATGGCTCAGAGCCTGGAGCCTGTTTCCGATTCTGTGTCTCCCTCTCTCTCTGCCCCTCCCCCGTTCATGCTC
Source organism: Herpailurus yagouaroundi (assembly GCF_014898765.1). NCBI lineage: Eukaryota > Metazoa > Chordata > Mammalia > Carnivora > Felidae > Herpailurus > Herpailurus yagouaroundi. The sequence continues at coordinate 15,814,029 of NW_024412406.1, forward strand.
TGTCTCTCTCTGTCCCAAAAATAAATAAACGTTGAAAAAAAAATTTAAAAAAAGAAAAGTTGGGATTGGAATACTAGAGGCAGTGAATTAGAAGGCTAGAAGGAGATGGTCGGAGAGAAGGATGCTTGAAAGTGAGACTATGGAGAGCCTCAGGTTACTGGTAATGGCAATAGGGGTGGTAGAGGCAGGAAGTCAGGTAAAAATCATTGGTTAAAAGTTTAATAAAAACACTAGGATAAGGGAAAGGTCATCTACATGCATGTGAAAACTGTGAAGAATGAATACACGTGTAGTATTAGAAAAAGTGTTAATGGTTAGGAATTAACACTATTAAGGAATATGGGGAACCACCCGAGGGTCTACAGATAAAAGTAACAATGAGGGGTGGTGGGCAATACAATCTGATAACATGGAGCTGAAAGATAGGACTATATTTAAAATATCTCTTAAATCTAGCAAGTCTGAAACAGTTAAGTACTAATCTTTCTTCTTTATTAGAAATATTTTCTCAGCTGAAAAAAACTATACTAGTACTATTAAAATCCAAAACTTTAAAACAATACATTAATATTCAAATTTATGTACTCATTTTAGAAGAAATATTATACCTAATACACGGAACACCAAGTTGATGTAGAAAGAAGCTAATTGATAAGGCATTTACTACTAAATACTAAATCTACATTAAAGCAAAAGTCATGGCATTAGGCATAGACAGACATTCTTATATAAATTAATTTAGCAGCATGCTGACAATCATATATTCCCTATGGTTTATGAAAAGTAAAAAAGTATATTGATGTCATCAGCAATTGCTGATAACACATTTTTAATTTACAGATACCTAATATCCCCATTCACAATGTATGTACTTAACTCTATTTATATTACTTTATATAAGGTTTTGTTTAGTTACATATGTTGTGATAAAAACAGACATCATGTGCTTTAGACTAAAATTCCTTAATGAACAATAAACAGCAATCAATGTCAACAAACACTCAGAGTCCAAGTGAGCTCAATGCAGCTGGTAAACCACAAGGTGATTTAGAAAGATTCACAATCATTCAGTAAAATCCATTTTCTGCTAAGGCAATGAATAATCTTGCCAGCTGTTTTCGAGACTGCTTTACATATGAAATATGCTGTGTATGCTTATATACTTTTATTTGACCAAAAATGTATTCCTTCAACTCCAAATCCAGACCACAAATACTATTTGGAAGCCATGTGGGTTGACATTTATGCAACAAGTTAAAAACCTGTTGGTTTCTTACATAACATAGTGGAATGATCTTATACATCTTTACATGGACTAGCCCTTCCCTCATGCCCCAAAGTCCTATTAAAGTTACAGAAAAGATATTATTTAAAGAGTGAAAACACATTCTCAAGAGAAAGCAAAAAAGGGTGCCATCAATGGACTAGAAAGTTTGAGAAACTCTGTTAACATGAAGAATGAAGCAAGTAGGGGAAGACTAGTGGTTTCAGCAGAGCAGGAGAGACACTACAGCTCAAGACAGTTCTATTCTTTCCAAGAAGGCTAGAGAGAACATTCAAGCTAACACACAAAACCAAAGGCCAAGGGAAAGCCTTTGCTGTGATTCATAAAAGAATGGCATTCTGAGCAACTGGGCTAGTTGGGATCCCATCTCCCTCTTCTAAGAGGTGCTGTTGGCAGCTGAGACTTTTTCCCACATAATGAGGTCAGAGAACTCTTCCCATGCCACCTGTCTGAGAGAGTCTACAGGAATGGTGTTGGACTCCACGAAGCAGCAGAGTAGAATATGAGGTAACACTGGACTCCACATCTCATGAAAAGTGAGGGCAGATGCCTGTGAGTGAGAGACAAGAAAGCATTATACCCCAAACCACGGCCCTCCTTGTTTAGGCAGTTGGCTGTTCCACCTGGCATTACACAAGGAAGCCTGATTGCTGGAACCTCAGACAATCCCCTCTCCTGCCTTCCCAGTCAAGGAAGAGGTCAGATAGGGGAATCTAGTCAAGTCTAGAGAAAGGTATCTATAATAAGAAACCTCATTTTCATTCATACATATGAATCAACAACCAGAAATCACCAGAAATTTTAGGAAAAATTGTACAAGTGTATAAACAAAGAGCTCAACTGAGCCAAGAAGAAATAGAGCTATTTCAGGAAATTCAACTGGAAAGAATGTAGCATTTATAAAATAGGAACTCGTTGCCATGAAAAGTTAAAAATCTGAGAAAAATTCAGAGTTCATGGGGTTTGGTTTAAAATACTGTAGCTAAAATCAAAATATAAGTGGAAGGACTCAATAAATTAAAGGCAATTTTAGTAACCTAAAGAAAGATTAAGAAATCTAATGATGAGTGAAATAAAAATACAAAAAAGGGGGGGGGATATATATGAAGAGGTATGGAAGTGAGATATGGAAGTCCCAACAGCCTTTTAAGAAGCACTTCAGAAGGATACAGTGATAATGCAAATAAGAAGATAAAGAATAAGATACAATAAAATTTCCCCAAGCTGAAGAGATACTCAAAGCATCAGACTGAAAGAGCTCAGAATTAATGAAAAGACCCATAGCTAAAAATATTGTGATGAAATGTAAAAAGCTCATAAATAAAAATAAAATAATAAAAGATGTCAGTGGGGGAAAATGCTATCCATAAAGTAAAGAAATTCTGACTATTACAAACTTCCCATCAGTAGAACTCAATGTTAAAAATGAAAGGGCAGTACTTTTAAGATCCTTGATTTGGATGAGAGGGGAAAATGACTTTAGATTCTATGAATGTGTTGGGTTATCATCAACTGTAGGGTCAGAGAGGGGGAAGGATACTTTCAGACATGAAATTCTGAGGAGTTTATCTCCCTCACACCCTACATAAAAGAAAGTATAAGAGATATTCTACAAAGATAAAAGGAAAAGAAAAAATATGCATGAATATAAAAATCAGAGGCAGCCAGGTATGCAGAAGTGTGGTAAAATGCTAGAAAGAAAAGTTACATTTAAATATGAATTTGATCTTTTGTAAAGTCTTAAGGGGATAATATTTTAATAAGAGGTTATTTCTTTTTTAATTTTTATGGGCACAGTCACTCTACAAGGCTCTGCAGTCATAGGCAGAGGCAGGGCCTCCACACCCTACTCTCTACCCTCCTCAACACCCTACTTCTGGAACAGCCCTGGCCTCCTGCTCCAGGTTGGCCTTCCTCTCCTTGAGCCACCCAGACCATAACTCCACCAGAAGGAAGATGTCTTAGCAGCTCTTGTGCAGTAGTCCACCCATGAAGCAGTCCTCTGACAACCATCACCCCCAGGAGCTGTGGGGAGAACAGTGTTGTCCCAAGAAGCTGCTGATGCCATGTCAGTGGTTGACTTTCCTTCACCCATAAGGCTCTCAGGTGGACCTGACATGCCTCACATTTCTCTCAACTGGGCCATTGGCAGAGACACACATCTCTCAGTTCACCACCCAGAATGTCACGCCTATGGTCTTCTGTGGAGTCACAAATCTAATACATCTCAACTCCTCTCTATGATTCTGGATCCTTCTACCGTTCTATGATAATATGCTACAAGAAGGCTGGAAACCACGTTTCAATTTACTAAGACCAAAGCCACCAGAGGAGTGCTTGGGTGGCTCAGTCGGTTAAGTGTCCGACCTCGGCTCAGGTCATGATCTCACGGTTCAGGAGTTCAAGCCCTGCATCGGGCTCTCTGTTGTCAGTGCAGAGCCACTTTGGATCCTCTGTCCCTGCCCTCCTCAAAAAGAAATATTTAAAAGACAATCTACAGAGTCAAAACACAAATTGACTCAGTTATGTGTAGTAACTCTGAGGCTTCCAAAAGATAGGGTAAGAAAGCACAAAGGGCTAAACAGAACAGCGGCCAGTGGTAAGAAGAATCCGCTATTCAACAGGAGGTGCAACATGACTTGACAGCTATAGGAGTCGCTGTTGGTCTTCAGGTACTCCTACCTCCCAATGGCCTCCCCCGGGGGAGGGGGGAGGAATGTACACCACAGAGCTCCTTACTGATATTTGTTGCAGGGCAAATCGGGGTCTTCAAGAAGTAACCTGGCCCTTAGAAGCACTGAACTGCATGGATTTGAAACTCCTGTAATATAGAAAACCTCATCGAGGAGGCTCTAATGCCTGATGCTTCTCTGTGACTGGGGAGAACAGAAAAAGAAAATGTGGGACCCCTTGTTAAAAATGATTAAGAACTTTAAGAAAACAATAGCAGAGCATTAAACCAAGAGTGGAGACCTCTGAGCGTGGGGGCCTGTGTGATGGCACAGGTCACAGGCCCACAGAGCCAGCCCTTTCTAAAGCAAAGTTAAGAGATGCTGAGTCAGATACTGCTGTGCTGTAAACTGCTTTTTCAGTAAATTTCCCCAATGCTAAAACTGCATATCTAGCAAAACAATTCAAATATAGAATGAATATCTCAAGAGTACTTGAAACTTTCTCAAACTGCTTTGAAATCATTTCTTTCATAGGGATGTTGGATTATGTAAGTGAATTCCTCTGTGCCAGAATAACTCTATTTGGTGATAATACTAAGATTTTCAAAATATTTTTTCAGTATACTATGTTTTGCTTCTGATGATTGTTTGCTTACATATTCTCTCAGGCTTACGTTAATCAACCTCTGACTACACGTTTAATATAAATGGGATAGTCTTCACAAATGTTAATCACTGGTTCAACTGTAAGGGAATTTTCATGAGCTTTGTTTAGGCATAACTTTTAGACTTTTAAATTAATTAAGAGGCTCTACAGACCTCTAATAGTTAAAGTGGCTACAGAAAAATCATAGGCTGTAATCTAGTATCTTTGTGTTTCCGAAATCTGTGTTTCAGGTTTTAAAATTGCATTATTTGTGGTATGTATATTTTGTTTTTTCTTAGAAAAAATGTCATAAGTAAAAGAAAAAAATAGACTAAGAGAAACCAGTAAAAAATATAAAATAATAGTTCACAGGACAAAAGGAATGGCCTTAAACAGTGCAGTACCATGCAGCAAGGCATTTCAAAAGCAAAAATGTGCATCCCAATCTAGCCAATTTAAAAAGTACAAATAAACAAGGACATTTATTTAAAGCACTATTTAAAATAACAAAGACTGTAAACAATCTAGAAGTCTATTGATAAGATTTTGGCTAAAGAAATTACTATTTTAATTTTTGTTTGTTTGACATGGTAAGGCAAACAGAAGTATAAAACACAACATATTACTGACATCAAGGAGCTCATCATTTGTATTTGACCAGTGATACTCAATAGAAATAGGAGGCCCGTTACAGATGTTCAGAATCTTGAATTATTGGTTGGAGTGTGTGTGTGTGTGTGTGTGTGTGTGTGTGTGTGTGTGTGTGTGTCTGTCTGTGTGTGTAGCTGGACTCAGAGAGGGCTGGAAACAAACAGTATATTTTGTTATCTTCGCCCAGTAAAGTTATATTTCCAGGAAAATGCCCATGTTCTGCTCTTCGTTTGTGTCCCTCAGAGTATGACAACATTAATCTTTGGGCACACAAAAACCGTCTACTAGGTATTTACACACTGATAGTTACAAAAACCCCTTTATATGTTTTCCACATACTTGCCGTTGAGGGACATTCTGTTACCTGACATGATATGAAAGAATGTGAACTATTGCTAAAATTTTGGTAAATTTTCCCCAAAAGTGCTAAAGTAAGTTGTTTCAAGTTCTGCTCTAGAAAAACTGTAGAATTTATGCTATGAAATTTAACAGAATCTTCACATCACTAACACCCTACATAATAGGATTTATTCAGTTGTAGGATTCCTACTGAATTTTCAAAGAAACTGATTCTCCAATAGCTAATATTTACTGTAGTGCATAGCCTTCTCTCTAAGAGCAATATAATTCAAGAAATGAAATCCTGAGCACAAAATTAAATGAAAGGTACCATAACTAATAATGGCCACTAGATGGCAATGGCAGGAATGTCATTATTTTTAGTACTAAGTTATGCACTGAGATAACTGCCTTCACTTAAGATGAGAAATTATGTGCTTACTGTAAAGCACGAGTCCAAAACAAGACAGAATTCATCATTAAATTGGTAGTAAATATCATACATTTAGGAACAAAATTACTTTGCACAATACTTGGCACTTAAAAATAAGGCAATAACTGCCAGGGATGTGTGTTTCTTCCCCCAGAAATAGCATGCCTACCCACTCAATTTCACTACCTATCCCATTATTCTCGAAGAGTCCTCACCCTTACTCCCACAGACAGTCAAATACTAAGCCTGACTGATGACACACTGATGATTGATGACTAGATTTTGAAGAGTAAGAGTATACTTTTACTTTCATCTGTTTTTTTCACTAACCTGTTCAAAGTTCTTCAACGGTTTGCTATCACCTTCAGAATCAAGCCCAAGCTCCTAATGATGGTTATACTGGCAAGCATGAAGTGATTCCTGCTGAATTCTCTAATTTCATCTCTTTCCACATCTCTCTTCTCAAACACTACACTGAAATAGTTTGCTTCCTTTGCTAAACCTTCTAAAGGTTCCTCTTTCTCTACTTTTTCCATGATCTACATTTTGTTTCCCCATGCCAATCTTATGTGATTAGCCTGATTTGGGGGCTATGATACAGCTTCTAATTTGTCACTGCCACCTAGTACTGTTTCATTAAGGTGGGAAAGAAGGTTCAATGCAAACTCCTCCATCCTTCACTGACCTGCTAACATTCTCATGACTTGTGCTACCAAAAATTTTGTGAGATTTTCATGAATTTTATTTTGTTTCAAGCTCTATTTCCTGTGACAATAAAGAACTCTGCTGAGAAAAAGTGTGTCAATTCTCTACACTTCTTTATTTCATCAAATCAAATCATATAACATAGACAAAATTCCTTGTAATATATGGAATGAGGCTGAGATTATCCCTCGTTTTTTGATTGGGCTAGGCTTGACCAACCACCACGAATACCTGAATTCAACTCATGTTACTCACAAAAGGCTATTCAGTTGTAGAAAATCTACTACATGCATAGACATATATGTACCTCAGTCTTCAGCATTTCCTTCTCTCACCAGCCCCAAATAATTAATTTAAAGCATGAGTGAGAACTACAGCACTGTCTTACAAGTGAAATGAAATTTTGGCTAATGGATCAAACAAAATTAAGAAAGTAATGTGTTTCTCTAATATATTCCCTTACAAAACATTTCCAAGGTCAACATTCAATCCTTGGGCTTTTTCCAAAGCTTAGTCTTTATTCCCTGAAGCCAAGAACATGATGTTATCACTTTTCAAAATCATAATAACCTATAAAAGAAAATAGGACTGCAGTTCCTAACACAGGCCTATTCTTCAAACTGAGAACAGATTGAGGATGAACTAGGGTCAATCTCCTTTAAAGTGGATTCTGAACAGCTACCAGTTTTTATATTAAATTGGAATATTCCCACATTAAGTATTTTTTTAAAGTAAAGCATAATTGAGGATAGAAAGTATCTGATAAACAAAGCTATTTTCTAATGAAATTTTATCTAATCTTCAAAAACTTTATAAAAAATAATAGTTTTGGCAGAACATTACCTCTTTATAATTGGGAAAACATACAAAAAGTTACAAAGACTACTCCAGCAACATTCTTATACTCACTCAAAGGTAACATACATTATTTTTGTTGCAGTTTGGTATGATTTTTTTTACTATAAAAAATTAGAACATTGCAAAGGAAAATCAAAATCTCCAATGCACCCAAGTAAATATGAAAAATTAATATATTTCAGAGATGATCCTTTATATCTGAGAAGAAAAATGGACTATTTTATTAATGGTATTGGGACAGTGTCCTTTCTATACATAAATAAAATAAAACTAGATTCCTAACTCAAACCCCATAAAAATAAACTCCAGATCTATTAAATGCTTAAATGAAAAAAGAAAAAAAAAACTATTTTAAGAAAATATAATAGAAGATCTTCATGATCTCATGAAAGAAAAGTATTTTGCAGATAATAAACAAAAATCATGGCAAAAAATGAAAAAATTGATAATCTTGAAATTAGAATTTATATTCTCTTCAGATAATTACCTTCCACCAACAAAATTATCCAATGTGTTTTGCATGAGTTTAAAGTTACGCAAACCATTCAGTATTTATTAGAGATGCTCATCAATTTTCTTGGTTTTGCCCTTCTGGATGTGATAGGATTACACTTTCCCAGTTCCTTGCATTTTTTGGATGGCCATGTGATTTGCTTGGGACAAGGAAATATGAGTAGAAGTGACTTATGTCACTCTGGGCCTATAAGAACCAGTGCACAATCTATCATCTTCCATCCTTCTGCTGTGGTGGCCAGCCATATTTCAGAAAGCAGAAGTTCTTTTTTTTTTTATTTTTTTAAAATGTGCACTTATTTTTGAGAGAGAGAGAGAGGGGGAGACAGTATGAGCAGGGGAGGGGCCAGAGAGAGAGAGGATGACACAGAATCCGAAGCAGGCTCCAGGCTCTGAGCTGTCAGCATAGAGCCCAACGTAGGGCTCGAACTCATGAATGGTGAGATCATGACCTGAGCCAAAGTTGGACACTTAACTGACTGAGCCACCCAGGTGCCCCAGAAAGTGGAAGCTCTTAAATGAAGATGACAGAGACCAGAATTTCCCACTGACCCAAATGGGCATAGAATGTGAACAAGAAATAAAACTTGCAGCTCAAACTATTGTGATTCGATGGTTGTTTGTTAACTGTCACTTTGATAGTAATGTGGCAGTATCATACTGGACTCTGATAGCAAGTGCCAAACACCCAACTCAAAGTTACTTAAGCAAAGAAAAACAACAATTACTTAACAAGGTCAAACTGTAGAAGAGAAGAGACCTCTTGTAACATTCACGGTTACCTTTCCCTAATGTTCATCACTGCTTTTCTGGGCACGTTTGCCTAATACTTTTCAACTAGCCTGTTACATGGCCTGGAGAATATGGCCCCCAGCATGTCAGGACAGCCTGAGTGACGAGATGGTAAAGAAAAGCATTCTCTTTTCCAATATGAATTTGAAAACTTTTGTGACAGGACGCTAGTTGAACCAGATACGGTTCCCATGCTTTTGCAAATTTCAGTGGGACAGTGGCAAGTTTTATCCTTTCTAAGAGAATAAAATCTCCTCCTATGATGTTTATCAGAACTAGGTGAAGTAATCCATGTGAACATTTAGCTCGGAGTAAGGATATTTTAGCTAATATGACAACTGTGTGATAACTAGTTTTATAAGTCAATGTGGCTAGGCCACCGTACTCAGTCATACAGTCTAGCACTAATCTAGGTGTTGCTGTAAAAATACTTCACAGATATGGTTTTTATGTACAATCAACTGACTTTAAGTAAAAAGGATTACCCTTGATAATGTGGGCAGGCCCCATCCAATCAATTGAAAGCCTTGAGAGCAAAACTGAAGTTTCTGAGAAACACATTCTGTCTCCAGCTTACAACACCAACTCCTGTCTGAGTTTCAGCCTGCTGGCTTGCCCTACAGATTTTAGACTTGCCAGCCTCTACAACTGCATGAGTCAATTCCTTAAAATAAATTCCTATTGGATCTGTTTCTCTGGAGTACCCTGAGTGATACATACTACAAATATACATACTCACAGGTTCAAAACCTTCATCTCCATTTACAGATTAAAAAACAGAGCTATTAAGTGGTAAAATTTAATTCTACCAGATCCTCTGGTTCCAAAGCCCACGGCCTGGAGGAGATACACAGGCTGAACATTCAAAACTTGATAAACTTCATATAGCCAAAGAAAAACAAAAGAAAAATATGACAGGAATGAAAAGATAGCCTCTTCTAGTTTTAAAGAATCTATGAGATACAGCCTCTATTCAAAATCCCCTCTGATTTGTATTAACTTCCACCAGCAGAGAATTTGTATTATCTTAATGCTAGTTATTTCTTCTTGACCCATTTATGGCTTACGTAGAAAGCAAGCAGCTATCACCTTTTAGTTCAAAAAATTTCATAAATTTCATTAGTTAAATTCAGCTAGCCCTCAAACTTTTCTTTTCCAAGGAGAATAAACTCAGTTTATGGTCCTCAATTCATGAACATGGAGCCCAATGTGCTAAAGTTTTCGGAGATTGGTCCAGGGGACAGACCCGCAGACTCAGAAACAGAACTCCCAATCTTTATCCCTGACCAACTGCATGTCCATTGTATTCTGATTCTTTCTAGTCCCTTCTATAGTAAAAGATGCCACACCAAAAGGGGAAAAAAGATATAACAACAGTGAGAGAAAAGGCAAAACAAACTCAAATTTGAAATAGGATACATAAACCCAGGGTAACGAAGGAGTCACCTCTTCACTAATAGTAATGGTCATGGTGATCACTTCAAAACTAACTGTAGCTCACCAAAATGCTTACTCATATGCCTTAATACATAAGCACCTTAGAAAACAGGTTAAAAGAAAAGTGGTCATCACTGGGATTATGTAAGCCTAAAAATAATTTCTATCTTGTCCTTGAAACAAGATTTCACTTCTTATGTGAAAAGTAAATATATATCTCTCCACACAAATTCACCAAGGCTTTAAGAAAATAAATAGAAAAGAAATTGTCAAATCATCTCTTCTATATATCAAAAGATAACTTTATTTCTTTTATTCAGTATCACCTTCAGATTTTTAATATATAACCCCTTGAATGAATAAGCCTCCGAGTGCTTGATAATTCTGAGTCCCTAAGCTACAATCAAAAAGAGACTGTCACCCATGCCCTATCTAATACAATACTTACAAAATAAATTCTTACCTTTAAAGAGGCTCATGTGCTTGTACAACAACATGGGTAACAAGTATACTTAGGTACTGAACGTGTTCGAAATGTTCCTGTAAGTCATCACTGTAACGCATTACAAGAATCTTTTTCTTTCCATCGCTCTTGGTCTCTCCTATATATATGTTGTTTGTTTTTAGTTTGCAACTCACATCTAAGGAGCCTTGATAGTATACAAGTCACTTATGATACCTCATTTAACTCATGGCAACTATGTGAGTTTTAGCATCATCACTACTTCACAGATGTCGAAACTGAGGAGCATGCCCAAGATCATAGATCATGCTTGATCAGTGAATGAAAATTATGCCTTAAATTTTATAATTGCCTCCTTATTATTCTTCTTCCTCAATATGAGCATAATAGTTCACTAACTAATCTACCATGAGGACAACAGTTCACTAATCTACCTCCATTTCCTACAAGGGGGTGGGATTTAATAACTCTCTATAGAATAAATGCATACTGAAATGTGGATGTCAAATCTGATTAGCAACAATAAAGTTTCAATTCACTGAATACCTGCTGGGTACCACATCTTGTAATTGGTATTTTACATGCATTCTTTATCAACTGGCAATACAAAAAGGTTGCAGTACAGTTCTCAGTAAAAAAAAAAAAAAAAAAATGTAAAACTTATAATACTCATCTAAAGCCAATTCAGAGCCGTCGTTCTCAAAGTGGGATCTCTCGACCAGCTGCCGCTGCATGCTTAGGAGCTGGAAGGGCAGATTCTTGGGTCTCATTTCATATCTACTAAATCAAAAGTTCTTGACAGTGGGACCTACCACACAGTGTGCTGTAACAAACTCTCCAGATTATTTTCATATATGCTAACATTCTGAGAAAGACTAGACCAGACTAGTGAAATAGCATCCATAGAAGATGGTTTGAAGGATATGAGGACTTTCTACTTCTTTGAATAGTCTATGGCACAACCCATGGCCCTCTGTAGCACTGCTTTGCCTGCACTGCATTTTGGCATCAAGCTACTGACCTGTGTCAAGAAAGAATAAGCTAAAAAAAAAAAACAAAACACCTTAATAAATACCCATTTGTTCATTGCTCAGTAGATTCAGTATCATAACACCATAATACTTTAGCCTGGTAAAGTACCTGTGGTCAAGAGAGATGGGAGGGGAAGGAATGTAGGTCCCTATTCCCAAGGAGGTGTAAATTTTATTTACATAAAAATGCATACTATAATGACATGAATGATAAATGGTTTCAGGTAACCCATGAGATTACCTGAGAGGAGGGGTGGTTCCAGCTAGCTGAATAGTTAAGGTGATCAGATAAGACTTTTTATGCTCTCTGGAGAGGAAAATAGCTACCTTAAGACTCCACTGGGCCTCTGGAATGAAAAACAATAAGGCTAGCAAGGTTAATGAAAGAAGTTGCTAAATACAAAATATAAGCAATTGGATTTAATCTTCAAATCCTTTATGCAAGCTTTGTAAAGATTTTTCTCCATGGAATAATGAGTAAGAGAGAAAAAATAAAACAGTAAATTGAACGTCTGTTTATTTAAAAAAAGATCAGTGGAAAATAACCATCAACAATAGAAAGCAACCAAGTATTCCCTGTGACAAACTACTGGGAAATATCCAATTGGTACTAATAAAGAAGTAGCTCCCTACTGGTGGATGCCATTACCCTCCATCAGGCCCCAGCATAAACACAATACTGCCTCAATACTGATGACCTAACTTGCTAACAGAGCACCCCAACATACATATTCTGCGGGCACACCCTCTCCAGCCAGGCCTTAGCTCCAGGTTTCTTCCAAGAGTTAACTGAACAACCTGTGCCAACACCATACCTCCCACCACCGGATACCTCCATGGATCCATCCCCTACAACTCTGGCCGCCTCAGTCCCAGTAACTGATGTGGACCTTGGTGGTGCCATGTGCCATGTCCCTGCATTTTTCTATAGTTTGTGCTACTGCATCTCTAGTAAACACCTAGTCTGACTCAACTTAATCCCCAGGCAGCCCCAGACAGGCCCACTAACAACACAGGGAACAAACCCTGCCTGCAATAGGCAAAGAAAGCCATTGCAAATAACCACACTGAGGGCAAACACGGCTCAGCCACAATCACAGAGTGTAGGCAACACACACAGGAGACACTTTTGAAGCATGAGGTTCTGGTAAACAGGAGACATTCCACAGCAGAGTACTACAGGACCTCTTCATCATAAGGTCACTACTTTCTTTTTTATTATTATTATTAAAACAATTTTTTAATGTTTCAAGCTTTATTTAAATTCTAGTTAGTTAACATATAAGGTAATATTAGTTTCAGAAGTAGATTTTAGTGATTCATCATTTACATATAACACCCAATGCTCATCTTAATATCCAAGTGCCCTTCTTAATATCCATCACCCATTTAGTCCATCCCCCTGCCCACCTTCCCTCCATCAACCCTCATTTTGTTCTCTATAGTAAAAGTCTCTTTTATGGTTTGTCTCCCTCTCTTTTTTTTCTTTCCCCTATGTTCATCTGCTTTGTTTCTTAAATTCCACATATGAGCGAAATCATATGGCATTTGTCAGCCAGAAAAAGACAAAGGCCACACTTTCAACAGCAGATGTAGCTGAGTTTACTAACACCTAGAAACAGACACAAAGAGTTAGACAAAATTAGGAGACAGAGGAATATGTCCCAAATGAAAGAATGGGACCAAATCACAGCAAAAGATCTAAATGAAATAGAGATAAATAATATGTCTGATAGAGAATTTAAAATAATGGTTAAAAGGATACTTGCTGACTAGTGAAGTCAGCAAGAGTGAAGGATCTCAGTGAGAACTTTAACAAAGAAATATAAAAACATAAAAAAGAACCAGAGATTTATTTTATTTATTTGAAGAACTCAATAAATAAAATTGAAAATACACTAAGTGGAATAAATAGTAAACTGGAAGAAACACAACAACCTAAAAGAGTAATGGAAAGCACTCAAACTAAACAAGACAGAGAGAAAAAATGAAAATAGACTTAGGGAATTCAGCATTAGCATCAGGTGTAGTAAGATTTGCATTCTAGGGATCCCAGAAAAAGAGAGAAAAAAAGGGGGCAGAAAACTTATTTGAAGAAATAATAGCCGAAAACCTCCTGACTCTGAGGAAACAAACAGACATCCAGATCTGGGAGGCACAGACAGCCCCCAAGGTAGTCTACACCAAGGCACGCTGTAATTAAAAAGGCAAAATGTAGTAATTTAAGAAAGAATTTTAAAAGCAGCAGAGAAAAAATAAAAACGGTTTTATACAGAAACCCCATTAGGCTTTCAGCTGATTTTTCAGCAGAAACTTTGCAGGTCAGAGGGAGTGGCATGATATAGTCAAAGCACTTAATGGAAAAAAAACAAAACAAAAAACAAAAAAACAAAAAACCTGTAGCCAAGCATTCTATCCAGAAGAGATAGCACTCTATTCAGAAGAGAAGGAGAGATAGTTTCCCAACAAACAAGAGTTAAAGGAATTCATCACCACAAAGCCAGCTTTACAAAAAAATGTTAGAAGAGACTCTTTGAGTGGAAAGGAAAGACAATAACCCAAAGTAAGAAAAGTAGCACAAAAGCAGTAAAATTAAGTTATCTATAAAAACCAGTCAAGAGCTTCACAAGATAAAAGAATGTACAGTATGACACCATATACCTAAAACATAGGGGGTGGGTAAATATTTAGTGCTTTTAGAATGGGTTTAAACTTAAGCGACCACCAACTTAATATAGACTGCTATATGCATATGTTATATATAAACCTAATGGTAATGACAAATCAGAAACAGTAATAGATACGCAAAAAGAGAGAGAGAGAGAGAGAGAAAGGAATCCAAGTATTTCACTAAAGAAAGCCAGCAAACCGTGAGGGAGCAAGAGAAGAAAAGAACAGAGAACTACAAAGATATTACACAAAACAAGTAACAGAATGGCAGTAAGAATATACCTATCAATAATTACTTTAAATATAAAAAGAATAAACACTCTAATCAAAAGATATAGGGTGAAAGAATGAATAAAAACACAAGACCAATCCTATATGCTGCCTACAAGAGATTCATTTCAGACCTAAAGACACATGCAGATTGAAAGAGAAGGGATGGAAAAGAATTTACCATGCAAATGGAAGTGGAAAGAAAGCTGGAGTAGCAATACTTATACAGGACAAAATAGGCTTTAAAATATAGACAGTAACAAGAGAAAGAGAAGGACACTACATAATCATAAAGGGTACAATGCAACAAGATGGCCTCACAAATGTAAATATTTATGCACTTCAACATGGGAGAACCCAAATACATAAAACAGATAATAACAAACATAAATGAAGAAATTGATAGTAATACAACAATAGTAGGGGATTTTAACACCCCATTATATCAATAGAGAGATCGTCCAAACAGCAAAGCAACAAGTAACAGTGGCTTTGAATTACACATTGGACCACAGGGATCTAACACATATATTCAGAATATTCCATCCTAAAACAGCAGAATACACGTTCTTCTCAAGTGCACATGGAATGTTCTCCAGAACAGATGACATATTAGGCAACAAAACAAGTCTCAACAAATTTGAAAGATTGAAGTCACACTATATATAACTTTTCTGACCACAATGCTATGAAGCTCGAAATCAAAGAAAGAATCTGGAAAGAACACAACTACATGGAAGTTAAATAAAATGCTACTGAGCAATGAATGGGTCAACCAAGAAATCAAAGAGAAATAAAAAAATGGAGACAAGTGAAAATGAAAACACAATGATCCAAAATCTTTGGAAAAGCTGTTTTAAGAAGAAAGTTTAAAGCAATACAAGCCTATCTCAAAAAGCAAGAAAAATCTCAAATAAACAACCTAACCTTATACCTAAAGGAGCTAGAAAAATAACAAGCAGAACCTAAAAACAGAAGGAAGGAAATAAAGAGTAGAGCAGAAATAAATGAAACAGAAACGAAACAAACAAAAACAAAAAATAATAGATCAATGAAACCAGGAGCTAGTTCTTTGAAAACATCATCCAAACTGATAAACCTTTAGCCAGACTCATGAAGAAAAGAGAGAGAGAGAGAGAACTCAAATAAACAAAATCAGAAATAAAAGATTAAAAGCAACAACCAACACCACAGAAAACAAAATATTATAAGAGAATATTATGAAAAGTTTTATGCCAAAAATTGGACAACTGAGAAGGAATGGGTAAATTCCTGGAAACATATAACCTCCCAAAATTGAAACAAGGAGAAATACAAAATTTGAACAGACCAATTATCAGCAATTAAGTTGTATCAGTAATCAAAAAATTCCTAAACAAAAGTCCAGGACCAGACAACATCACAGGTGAATTCTACCAAACATTTTAGTAAAAGTTATCTATTCTTCTCAAACTCTTCTAAAAATAGAAGGGAAGGAAAGCTTCCAAGTTCATTCTGAAAGGCCAGCATTATCCTGATACCAAAACTAAATAAAGACACTACAAAAAAGATAACTACAGACCAATATCTCTGATGGACATAGATGCAAAAGTCCTCAACAAAATATTAGTAAACCAAATCCAACAATATGTTAAAAAATATTCACCATGACCAAGTGAAATGTGTTCCTGGGATGCAAGTATGATTCAATATTTGCAAATCAATGAACATGATACATCATAAGAGAAAGGATAACCATACAATCAATTCAATAGATGCAGAAAAAGCATTTGATGAAATACAACATCCATCATGATAAAAAAAAAAAAAACCCTCAACAAAGTAAGTATAGAGACCTCAACATAATAAAAGCCATATCAGAAAACCCCACAGCTAACATCATACTCAATGGGGAAAATATGAGAGCTTTTCCCCTAAGGTCAAGAACAAGACAAGCATGTCCACCCTCACCACTTTTATTCAACATAGTACTGGAAGTCCGAACCACAGCAATCGAAGAAAGAAAGAAAGAAAGAAAGAAAGAAAGAAAGAAAGAAAGAAAGAAAGAAAGAAAGAGAGGGAAGAAGGAAGGAAGGAAGGAAGGAAGGAAGGAAGGAAGGAAGGAAGGAA
>NW_024412406.1:15830912-15914787 GCF_014898765.1 Herpailurus yagouaroundi
GAAGGAAGGAAGGAAGGAAGGAAGGAAGGAAGGAAGGAAGGAAGGAAGGAAAATGCATCCACATTGGTAAGGAAGAAGTAAAACTTTCACTATTTGTAGATGACATGATACTATATATAAAAAACCCTAAAGCCTTTATCAAAGAACTACTAAAACTGATAAATTAGTAAGATCGCAGGATACAAAATCAATATACAGAAATCCATTGCATTTCTATACACTAATAATAAAGCAGCAGAAGGAGAAATCAAGACAGTAATGCCATTTGCAATTGCCCCCAAAAGAATAAACAAGCTAGGAATAAACTTAACAAAGGAGCTGAAAGACCTGTACTCTGAAAACTATAAAACATTGATAAAAGAAATTAAATATGACACAAACAAATGGAAAGTCAGTCCATGCTCATTTAGAACTAATATTGTTAAAACGTCCATAATACCCAAAAGCAGTATACAAGTTTAATGCAATTCCTATCAAAATACCAACAGCATTTTTCAAAGAACCCAAATTTAGAACAAATAACCCTAAATTTTGCAGGGGACCACAAAATACCCCAAATAGCCAAAGCAATCTTGAATAAGAAGAAAAAAACTGGAGATATCACTATCTCAGATTGCAAGATATCCTACACAGCTGTAGTAACCGAAACAGTATGATACTGAAAGAAAAACAGATACTAGAGCAACAGAACAGAACAAAGAGCCCAAAAATAAACCCACGGTTATATGGATTAACAATCTTTGACAAAGGAAGCAAGAATATTCAATAGGAAAAAGAGTCTTTTCAACAAATGGTGCTGGGAAAACTGGATAGGTACATGCAAAACAATAAAACTGGACAACTTTCTTACATTATACACAAAAATAAACTCAAAATGGATTAAGGACCTAAATGTGGGACCTGAAACCATAAAACTTCTAGAAGAGAACAGAGGCACTAATTTATTTGACATCGGCTTTAGCAACATTTTTCTAGCTAGATCTCCTCAGGCAAGAGAAACAAAAGCAAAAATTAACTATTGGTACTACATCAAGATAAAAGCTTTTGCACAGAAGAAGAAAACCATCAACAAAATGAAAGAAAAGATGACCTACTGAATGGGAGAAGATATTCACAAATGATGTATCTGATAATATCCAAAGTATATAACGAACTTTCACAACTCAATACACACAAAAGTTTAAATAACCCAATTTAAAAAATGGGCAGAGGACATGAATAGAATTTTTTTTCCAAAGGAGACAAACAGATGGCCAACAGACATATGAAAAGATGCTCAATATCACTATTTATCACTATTTATCAGGAAAATGCAAATCAAAACCACCTGTCAGAATGGCTAGAATCAAAAAAAGAAGTAACAAGTGTTGGCAAGGATGTGGAGGAAACGGAACCCTTGTACACTATTGGTGAGACTGTAAGTTGATAGAGCCACTGTAGAAAACAGTATGGAGATTTCCCCAAAATTAAAAATAAAACTACCACATGATCTAATAATTCCACTGTTGGATATTTACCCAAATTAAAAACAACAGCAGCAACAACAACTCAGAGAAATGCACCCTAATGTGTGTTGCATTATTATTTGCAATAAACAAGATATGGAAACAACCCAAGTGTTCATAGATAGATAAATGAATAAGGATGATGCGGTGTTATGTGTTTGTGTGTGTGTGTGTGTGTGTGTGTGTGTGTGTGTAATGTATATACAATGGAGTATTGCTGAACCAAAAAAAAAAAAAATGAGATCTTGCCATTTGCAACAATATGGATAGACCTAGAGAGCATTATGTATGCTAAGTGAAATAACTCAGAGAAAGACAAATACCATATGGTTTCACTTATATGTGGGATTTAAAAAACAAAATATGTGTGGAATCTTAAAAAAAAAGAAACAAAAAAGCAGAAACAGATCCACAAATACAGAGAACTGATGGTTGCCAAGGGGCGGGGGGGTAGTGGATGGACAAAAATGGTTAAACAGAAGTGGGAGAAATAGGCTTCCAGTTATGGAATGAGGAAGTCATGGGGATGAAAGGTACAACATAGGGAATATAGTCAATGTTATTGTAATAGCATCTCATGGCGACAGATGAGCATAGCATAACGTATAGACTTTTTGAATCACTATGCTGTACACCTGAAACTAATGTAACATGATGTCAACTACATTTTAATAATTTTTTAAAAGACATTATTCTGCCAAAAAAAATTCTATAATTTGACTCTAGACCAATTAATCTTGTCTTCTGGTGATTCCAGAATATATCTAGTCTACTATCTTGAAAATTAAAAATCTCTCTCCTATCTTCAGTCTTTTGGCATTTCTGTGTTTCAGCTTGACAAGGAAGGTACGGGGATTAGCTCCATGGATACTGATATCAAAGTACCTGGGTTGAAATCTTAGTCCCTCCACTTGATTCATGTGTGACCTTAGACAAGTTAACTTCTCTATGCCTCAATACCTTATCACTAAAAAGGAACTAACAAAATTACCACATAGGGCTATTGTGACAATCAAATAAGATAATATTCTAGTGCTTAAAACAGTGACTGGCACATAGTAATTGTAGTTAGATGTCAGTTTAGTAATTAAAGAAGGTACACTGTAGTTCTATGACGTCAATTGTTTAAATTCACAAAGATATAACTACTCTGAGCCAAAAGATTTTCAGCTCATTAAAAGCATATTGCATTATTTTTTTCTCATTTCTTGGTCTTCAGCTTCTTCTTAATCAAGAACATCTTGTTTTAAGTGTTTAAAGATAATCCTCTTTGATAGAAAATATATTAGCAAAATAAAATTTGAATTATTCTACTTTCTCCATGTCATCTGTTAAAATTTCACCATCTGCTCCCACCATGAGCTTTGTGCCATCGTATTATTAGAACCTACATTTCCAATCTTTCAAACTATATGCAGATAGAGAACAATGCCTTTGGCTGAGGGGAAATAACAGTTATGTCTACACATAATGGCCGAATCAATTTCCTTGTCAAAGTATTTTTATGTATTTAAACAACCAATTTTAGCCTACTAATCTGATAGTAATCAACAACAGCAGAGGCTAAATTTTGCCTTTATGCAGTAAATTCATACTGGCTTCTACCAAGCATCTTTTTTGATGCAAACAGCAATATATTTGTATTGTGAACACTAAACTGGCAAAAGTCCTTGAATCTGTGTTCTTTTGATCCATTGTTTTTGCTGTGGGCATCTTTTCCCTCTATAATTAAGGACCTATTAAAACTTCAAACAAGAGGGTTAGGAACTCTAAATTGACATTGACTTCAGATGCAAACAAAATTTTTTAAATGTAGTTTCAGAAAATATATTTGGAACAAGCCAAATTTCCATCTCTAAAGCATTTAGCTTTAGTTCAAGTTATTTTAAAAAGGTGAAACTTTCCCTCTCATTATAACTGCTGATGAAGGACAGTGTTATTAAGTATCTTCTTCTAAACACAACACATATGTGAATGGCAGACTGCTTAAAATACACCCATAGCTATCCCAAAGTCTTGTGTATTGCTTTTAGTGGAAGAGAAATAGTCTTTCCACCCAATTGGAGAGGATGCACAGGTTCAGTTAGACTGCTTAATGATACAAACCTGGATTTTTTCATTCAACAAATATTCTTTTGGTACCTCATACCAAGATAACTCCCAGGCACATGGATGAAAAATATTCATGGAGATAGCCAATGGCCATAGAAAAGAAATGAGCAATTCTTACCACAAGTTAAAGAATGAGGATGGGCTGTAGTGTTGGGTGGGGAAGTTTTTTCCCTTATTTTTTTTTACTGAAAGGTGTGCTTTTGTACACTCTACGGCTTGAAGTATAAATCTGGATATGATAACTGAGAAGCTTATTGATCATTTTCACATTGCAAGTGTAGATGTATATATTGGGCTTGAAACCTTAAAGGAACATTTGAGACCCAAATATATTTCCTCCCAGTATACAGTTTGAAGAGGATCTGTATTTTTAGCAGCATAAGTACTACAAATTTCAATGTTAATACTTAAAGGGAAATCTTATGATGGGGAAATGTCTAAACCGCACAAGGAAGACACAGATCCTTGAAGCAGCTTGTGAATGATCACGGTCACCATCCCATGGGTCTCAAGTAGAAGATGAAGGGATGGAGGGACAGAGGACACGATTTTATGGTTAACAATCTTCCCCAAATTTAGGCAAAATGTTCTCTCCTTTAATATGTTCCATATAGAACAGTTGAAGTAAGTTCAGAATTTTCAACAAAATTTTGCTAAGACTAGGAAGTAAGAAAACAGATATGAACAAAGTCATGATGATGGCCTTGGATAACTTTACTTTCAAGTGTGTACGGGACCTAGGATGACAGCTACTTCTTCCCTGTCTTGTGCATTTCCAAATGTTTGGCCTGATGCCATCATTCAACTTTGCTACACTTAAGAGCACATAGGAATTCAGTATCTGGTCCACTCTTCTTCTGCTCACTAGAACCATGCTGTCATTTCCTAGTCCTTGTCTAAGGAGCCTCTTCCTTCCCGGGAGGATGGAGCTGTCAACAAATCTAAGCAGCAAGGATATAAAGTAGACATATCAGAAGACATGACATGAAGTGAAAGTATAAAACTCAGAATTGTCAGCAGACAGAAAGCATTTGACTCCATAGAGGTGGATGAGCTATAGGACTGAGCCCTGAGAATATAAAACATTTAAAGAGTTGGTAGAGGTAGAAGACTGAGAAGAAATAGCCTAAAAAAAAAAACAGGAGGAAAACTGGTGTCTCACGAGCCCAGGGAAGATGGCATCTCGCTGTATTAAATAGTGGGAAGCCAGAAAGGAGAAGAAACAGAAATACTTCTGAATCTAAGGCAACAATGCCCAATAAACTATTCTGCAACAAGGGCAATAACCTATGTCCATTGTGTTTAATACAGTAGCCACATGTTACTGCTGAATTCTTGAAATGCAGCTAGTGAGACCTGAGGACTGAATTTTTAATTTAATTTAATTGCCACATGTGGGTGGTGGATGCTAATAAGCAGTGTAAAGAATCTAAGGAGACAGAGGGCAAACTATCCTAGTAGTTAAAAGTATGAGCTTTGATCATCAAAAAAACCAAGAGATAATAAGTGTTGGTGAGAATGTGGAGAAAAAGAAACCTTTGTGCATTGTTGGTGAAGATATAAACTGATACAGCCATTATGGAAAACAATATGGAGGTTCATTTAAAAATTAAAATTTAAAGCTAGAAATGAAACTATCAGATGATCTAGCAATCCCACTTCCAGGTACATATCCAAAAGAAATGAAAACAGGATCTCAAAGAAACATCTGCATGGCCATGTTCCTTGCAGCATTACTCACAATGGCCAAGATATGATATGGAAACAACCTAAGTGTCCAGCAACAGATGAATGAATAAAGAAAATGTAGTTTGTATACACACAATGGAATATCATTTAGCCATGAGAAAAACAACATTTACAATAACATGGATTAAACTTGAAGCATTGTAGTCAAATAAGTCAGACAAAAAGGGACAAATATTGTATCATATCACTTATATGCAGAATCTAAAACAGCCCAACTTATAGAAATAGAGAGTAGAATGGTGGCCACTGGAATAGAGGAGTAAAGAAATGAGGAGATGCTGGTCAAAGAGTATAAACTTCCATTTATAAGAGAAGTAAGTTCTAACATACAGCTTGTGGTTACAGTTAACATACTGTACTATATGCCTGAAACTTGCTAACAGAGTAGATCTTAAATGTTCTCACCATAAAAGAAAAAAAGTACTTATGCGACCTTTTGTAGTAGAGTATTAGAGGTGTTAACTAATACTATAGTGGTGATTATGTTGCAATATATAAGTATACAAAATCAACACTTTGTACATCTTAAATGTCTGAAGTCAGTCATATCTCAATAAAGCTGAAAAAGTAACAATGAAAAAAAAATTTTAAGTACAGGCTTTGGCTTCAGACATATCCCAGGTTGATATCATCTCCTCTAATTGTACTCTGTATATTTTGGGAAAGTTATGTCAACTCTATAAAGCTAAGATCCTTCACATGCAAACTGGACATGATAAAAACAATAGCATCATTAAAAGCATTAAACAACTCGTGGTTTAAGTGTTGCAGGTTATAGATTTGGTACTCCTTAAAAACTTATGAGATAAATAAATGAAATAATAAGGAAAAATCTGTAATAACCACACATAAAAGGTGAAAGCATAGATATAAAAAGTCATCTAAAAAGAGGCTTCCTGGGGCATCTGGGTGGCTCAGTCGGTTGGGCGTCCGACTTTGGCTCAGGTCTTGATCTCACGGTCCGTGAGTTCGAGCCCCACATCGGGCTCTATGCTGACAGCTCAGAGCCTGGAGCCTGTTTCAGACTCTGTGTCTTCCTCTTTCTCTGACCCTCCCCCGTTCATGCTCTGTCTCTCTCTGTCTCAAAAATAAATAAATGTAAAAAATAAATAAAAGAAAAAAAGAAAAAGAGGCTTCCTTCCGGGGCACCTGGGTGGCTCAGTCGGTTGAGCATCCGACTTCAGCTCAGGTCATGATCTCATAGCTCCTGAGTTTGAGCTCCACATCGGGCTCTGTGCTGACAGCTCAGAGCCTGGAGCCTGCTTCTGCTTCTGTGTCTCCCTCTTTCTCTGCCCCTAACCCACTCGCATTCTGTCTCTGTCTCTCTCAAAAATAAATAAACATTTTTAAAAAATTTTTTTAATTAAAAAAAAAAAAAAAGAGGCTTCCTTCCTATATGGCTGCACTTGACAAAGCTAAAAAGAAACAAGTTTGTCCACTGGAAGGGACGATGGCCAGTTATGGAAGTATAAAAAGTAGAGTCAAGAGGCAAACACTGGCAGTGCTCATCTAAGCCCCATGGGGTGGGGGGAGGATCTTAATAACTAGTCTGCAAGTATTTATCTTGTTGCAAAAACTAAACCTTCCTTTTGTAAGATTAACGTATGGAACATCTTAGCTTGATGCCAACACATCCAGTTCCTGCTGTTCCAATCAATGTCCCTAAAGAATCTCCTGAGTCTCCATTCATATGGAGAGAAAATTCTGGAAAGTACAGTTTGACTATTCTCAATCCCAGTGATAAAGATCTCTTACGGAAAAAAAAATTGATGAAATATATTAGAATAATAACTTTGTTTTCATAAAGCTTGGCTCCCAGACAAACTCTTGGTCACGCCCACCAGTATTGTGGTCCAGGATACATTTCTCAATCTCTTTTTGTAACGTAAATGTGGCAGGCTGCTGTCCTCCCCCGGCCGGTATGTATTTTAGTAAGAATGAGAGGTTTTGGGGATTTTTTTGTTTTTTTTTTGGGGGGGGGTTTGTTTGTTTGTTTGGTTTTGGTTTGGTTTTCTTCAGGGCTTGATCACCAATGCTGGTTATCGAGAGCTAGTCTCTGGACTTTCCAAGCTAAGGCTCAGATCTCATGGCTTCTAAAATGACATTATGTGATGGTTGTCATCTAATGGCAGCAGTTCCCTGCCAGAGATTCCATTATAAATTGTCTCAATAAGAAAAAAATTTAAGTTATTTTGGAAATTATGTGAAACTAGAGGACCACATGGACTGATGGAAGATAATCTTCTCTAGATGGGCAGATAGATAGAAATACCCTTTGGAGTCATGTGGGGGTTAACTCACACAATGGCAAAGAGAATGGCCTCTTGCAGAAGAAAAAGCTCAGTCTATAAATCAAGCATTTTGTATTTAGAGCACATAAAGAGATGCACTGATGGCTCCCCCTCGTTTAGATTACATAATCCCTTGGGTTTTCCTGGGCCTTACACAAAGCAGGCTGGGAAATCCAGGAGGGAGATATGTCATTTGTAACTAGTAAGGCATGTGGAGCTTTAAGGATTAAGTACATAAGAAATGCAACTGCATAGCTGACTTATTGAGTGGGTCACAATATCACCTTTTCAGACCACTGTATTTGTACTGAAGGTAAAGTGAGTGGCTCGGTATCTAGCACATAAGAACTTGGTGACAGGGAGAGAGAGAGAGAGAGACAGTCAGCAACCACAGAGGCTGACGGAAACACAGGAAGACAGAGAACTGCAGGGTGTTGGAGAAAACTCCCTTGAGACCTTGAAACTTCAAGCTTCTAATTCTTTACAGAAACCATTTTCACATGTCATTACAATGTGTCTTCCCAATAAGCCTAGAAAGTGGGAACGGACTGTATTATTATCATTATTCCTATTTTACAAATAAGGAAATAGAGGCTAAAATATAAAGAAAAGTGTAGCCTACAACACTGCTGAGACTGTAACCTGTAAATCTGGAAAACAGTTTGGCAATATATGTAAAATTCCCTAAACTGAGCACAACTTTTTACATAGCAAATATATTAACAAGAATTTACCCTAGGAAGAAAGGGGAGAGAGAGACAGAGAGAGAGACAGAGAGAGAGAGAGACAGAGAGAGAGAGAGACAGAGAGAGAGAGAGAGAGAGAGAGAGAGAGAGAGATTGAGAGAGCACCCGCAAGCAGGGGAGGGGCAGAAAGAGAGGGAGACACAGAATCCAAAGCAGGCTCCAGGCTCTGACTTGTCCACACAAAGCCCAATGCAGGCCTTGAACCCATGAACCACGAGCTCATGACCTGAGCCAAAGTCAAACATTTAACTGACTGAGTCATCCAGATGCCCTACAAGATATATTTCTAATTGAAATTTTCAAGTTGCCAGTTTGTATAATATAAATCACTTTTGTTAAATAACATATATACACAAGAAAGAATGGAAAATATGTTAAAATTTTAATGACAGTTACTTCTGATAATGAGGTTATAAAACTTAATTTTGATTATTTTTCAATTCTATTTTTAATCAATGGTATTTAAAAATTTTTTTATTTTTATTTTTATTTTTTTTAATTTTTTTTCAATGTTTATTTATTTTTGGGACAGAGAGAGACAGAGCATGAACGGGGGAGGGGCAGAGAGAGAGGGAGACACAGAATCAGAAACAGGCTCCAGGCTCTGAGCCATCAGCCCAGAGCCTGACGCGGGGCTCGAACTCCCGGACCGCGAGATCGTGACCTGGCTGAAGTCGGACGCTTAACCGACTGCGCCACCCAGGCGCCCCTAAAAGTTTTTTTTAAATGGAACACACACATAACATGCTTAAGATACATAATTTGTAACTGCCTATTTTAATTGCATATTACAGCTTATAAATGCGTGGTTTTTTAAATTTTTTTGAATTGTTTTTTACATTTATTTATTTTTGAGAGACAGAGAGAGAGACAAAGCATGAGTGGGAGAGGGGCAGAGAGGGGAGACACAGAAACCAAAGCAGACTCCAGACTGAGCTGTCAGCACAGAGGCCAATGCAGGGCTCAAACCCACAAACTGTGAGACCATGACCTGACTGAAGCAGATGCTCAACTGACTGAGTCACCCAGGCGCCCCAGATGCTTTGGTGTTTTAAGCATAGGATATAAATGGTGGAGGTCTTCCAATGATTATGGAATATTCAAAAAGCAACATTTGCAAATTGGAAACTATGGTACTGACTGTACATGAAATTCAGGGATTAAGTGGACTAATTAAGAGTCTGGTTAGTTAACCTATAAATCTTCCCTTTGGAAGATTTAAGCTGAGAGCAGGGTTTTTGAATACAAATTCATGAAGTTTATCATTTCCCCTTCTTATTAAAGAATCGTAAGCCACTCTTCCTCCTTCAGATAATGTGACAAACTAGCCAATCCCATAGAGTCAAATTTCTTATTGTACTTCTTAAAATAGTCAAAAAAATATTTAAGTATTCTTTTATTAATCTGTTCTTCTACTAAATAACTGAAACCCTTCATGCTTTAGTTCATAATTATTGTAGAATTCTTAATTGTAATTCCTTCACCTCAAAGCCTTCTTTTCCCTAAGACAACTTATCTTACTAGCTTTCATCTTTCTGCTTACATTTTATTATCTAATTTATTAATACGGACTCTCAGTTGAAATGTAGCTTGAAGGCATAATTCAACACATAAAAGAAGTTAATGTTTTCCCAAAAGAATTTTCTGAAGTGCATGAGTTATAAATCTTGATTGCCTTGGATTAAGTAATACATATATTTTTCCAAGCTCGGGTTCAACCTGAGTTTCTTTCCAAATTGTCTGCACAAATAAAACATTTGCTGACCTCATCACTGTCCTGTGTGTATCTATTTACCAAGGGGTACAATTGAATTAAGTAGTGTCACATGAACTGGGTTTTTTATGTCAATAAAATATTGACGCATTCAGTAAGCCCCAATTAGAGCCAAGAAATCTGGGGCTTGCATTCATCCAATCTGAAAAACCTATCAACAATTTTGCTGGCTTGACAGCCATGGAGTCAAATACTGATAAAAACACACTATGTTGGAAGTAGGAAATTATCCTAATCAAAATGTCACTTCTAAAAATATTTTAAAAATGACAATACTGTAAACAGAAATTTCCACAGTGACAATTAAACATAATTAAATGCCGGATTTCTCTTCAAGTTTCTTTCATTCTCTACAACTTATTTTTCTGGGCTGAACTCAATTTCTCTTTCAAGTACATCTTGTTCCTGTCAGAGAAAATGCAGCTACTTATTTTTTTTTTTTTAATTTAGCAAGTGAATTTAAAGGCAGATTGAGCCATATTACAAATCTTAATGACCCTGAAGATATTTTCTCTAACCATAAGAGGAGCCTCAGGGGAACATTCAACAAGACAAAGGGTGGATGGTAATACGTATGTGCTCAGGAAGAACAGAAGGGTGTCCTGGATCATTTGTGGCCAAAATAATCATGTGAAATTTTTTATTTTATAAAAAGTGGCCTACACTGCTCAAGTTTATCTTATTTGATTTTTTTGATTGTTTTTACTTATTTATTTATTTTGGGAAAGAGAGAGCAAGCAGGAGAAGGGCAGAAAGGGAGGGGGACAGAGGATCCGAAGTGGGCTCTGTGCTGACAGAACCCAATGAGGGGCTAGAACTCACAAAACAGGAGATCACGACCTAGGTCAAAGTGAGGTGTTTAACCGACTGAGTCACCCAGGGGTCCCAATTTTATTTGAAAATTGTTAAGGTTCTTTGTTTTGTTTTGTTGAGAGACAGAGAGAACGGCAGAGGGGCAGAGAAAGGGGGAGAAAGACCCAAGCAGACTCCGTGCTGTCAGCAAGAAGCCTGATGGCAGGGCTTGAATTCATGAACCTTGAGATCATGATGAGCCGAAATCAAGAGTCGAATGCCTAACCAACTGAGCCATCCAGGTGCTCCATTTTATTTGCCTTTTTGTATGTGTCTCTCTGTTTGAACATCAACAGCTTATGGAAGGAATCAGATAATATTGCTAAGAGAAATGAAGGAAAGATCTAAGCAATGGAAGAAAAGAGAACAGATGAAGGTGCAACTTTGGGACCAAAGTCAGAAAAAAAAAAGCAAAGTAGCAACAATGGTTAAAATTACAGCCCAACAGGGGCACCTGGGTGGCTCAATCTGTCAAGTGACTGCAGATCAGGTCATGACCTCGCGTTTCGTGGGTTCAAGCCCCACGTCAGGCTCTGTGTTGACAGCTCAGAACCTGGAGCCTGCTTCGGGTTCTGTGTCTCCCTCTCTCTCTCTGCCCCTCTCCAGCTCATGCTCTGTATCTCTCTCTCAAAAATAAACATTAAAACAATTTTTTTAATGATAGCCCAATAGATTCTATCCAAGTCAATGCTATCAGGGAGCAGGGGAGGTAGAGGTAGAGGCTGGTAAAGTTCCTGCTTGGTTAGTTTCCCTGTTATGATGTGAAAACGACATTAGACATTTTTCCTTTGTGGTAAAGGGAACAGATGCTTTCTGGAGTTTTGTTCTTAAGAGTGATTTTTGTCACCAGGTACAGGCACGGGATGGACAACTGAAGCAACCCCGGAATGTCCCAGAGATGCAAAGTCTGATTCTCAACTAGCCATGAACAGCTAAAGCCTTCCATCATCTTGTTCTCTCTTCAAACAATGGTTAGCTATAGGCTCGTTTACAAATTAGTACTAATGTTAAATTTAATTAACTTACATAAACACATGTGTTTTATTAATATAAATAAGTGCATGTAAAGTGTGCTTACTTTGTTCACACATCAAGTCTTCTTTCTTTGAAAACCCTAAAGAACTTTAAGACTCATTTAATAATAGGAAATCATATAAGTGTTCAGTACCTCATTGTCCCTTTTCATTTCAAAGATAATGCTTTGCTTTTTGAAATTTATAGTGTCAGGTTTCTATTTTTAGTTGGATATTCTTAGTATCATTCTTTATGTATTGATCCAGAGTTCAAACTTTAAAAATAAATGTTCCTCATAACACAGACACCCCAACCTTTCTATTATTTCGCCCTCAACTTACCTATCATATATATCTAATTGTTTAAGATGTTTGGGGTTGCAAGTAATAGAAAATCCAATTCTAACTACTTTAAGTAATAAGTAGGATTGGCTTATGTAGCTATAAAGTCCTCAGCTTGATAGACTTCAAGTTGGTTGACTGATTGAAGGGCTCATTAATCTCACGACGGGTCCAGGAAGAACCTGGTCATTCTGCTTCTCTGCTTTGCTGTCGCTACTGTGGGCTTCATCCTAAAATAGGCTCTCTCCACTACTTAGAAGAATCTTAACCCTCCCCAAAAAACCAAGACATGGAGAAACTTAGAGGACAAGGAATTTATTCTGAAGTCTATTTCATTCAAGCATAGAACCTGGACATAGAATTTACTGACATAGAATCATCAATAAATATTTGTTGAAAAACAAGTAAATGAATTAACTAGGAAACAAATAGTGTGATTTCAAATCAATGTTATCAGTTCTCTGTCTTAGCACATTCACACATACGGTTTAAGAAAAACAAAACAAAGCAAAAATTGGCTCGCCAGGACATAGAAAAAAAACACTAATCACTAAATTACTTTTAAAAATAAGTGGGGGGGAGGGGGGACAGGTAAATGTTTCCTGAGGATTCACAATTCATACAGCACAGCGTCCAATGAGACTCATGACATTTGATACAATTGTGAGTAGCAGAATCTTAGAAGATTCTTACTGAGATTGTAACTAAAAACCTCTACTTCTTCCACATGCTTTTACTCCTAAGGATAGGCTTACCAACTCCTTACTCTTGCTTCTTGCTTCTGCCTTTCTCATAAGTGGACCTCTATGAGCGTTGCTCGGCTCAGCTTTTAAACTTTTAAACTTTCAAATAAGAAAAAAAAAGGCGAAAGAAAACAGTACATTCCTGTCTTAGTCTCTTTGGACTTTTTTTTTTTTTTTTTTTTTAATGTAAGCAGGGGAGGGGCAGAGAGAGAGAGGGAGAAAGAGAATCCGAAGCAGGCTCTCGGCTCTCAGCTGTAAGCACAGAGCCCAACGTAGGGCTTGGACTCACGGACTGTGAGATCATGACCTGAGTTGGACGCTTAACTGACTGAGCCATCCAGGTGCTCCCCATCTTTTCCTTTCCTTCCTTCCCTTCCTTCTCCCTCCCTCCTTCCGTCCTTCCTTCCTTCCCACAACAAATATATGCATTGTTCTAGGCCTTGGGGATACAAATGTGAAGAGAAAAAGGACAGGGATCTTGACATTGCCTCATGAAATATTGTGTGTCCTCTACAGCTCAGCACCTAGTACACTTAATGGTATGTTGCAGGCACTGCATAAAGTGTTAAGGGTAGGGTAGATGATGGCTTGATTGATGGAGGGAGATTAGGAGTGTAAGTTCCAGAACCTGATTAAAAACTAGATATGCCTAACTCTAAAGCCCAACCTCTTAACTACTTGGCTATCTTGCTGAATGCATCTACATATTATTTATAATATGTAGTGTCATCAAGTCTAATCATACTTCTGGCACATGCTAATTCCTAGATTACAACAGGCCAAGACATGTAAGTATTTTAGGTAGTCTGTACTTTTTTTTCTAAACAAAATAATACTCTCAGGGACCCACTGTATAACACACACTTCATGAATCAATCTTTCATGATTGAAAGACTACCTTGTCTTCGGTCATCCTATTTGTTTTCTGGGTTTGAAAGACACCAGAATACCAACAGAAGCAGAAAGGAACATAGGAACATCCGATATAATGAGTTTCTATTCTAAAAATGCTTGTGCATGCCCACTATATGGTTGGAGCCATGGTTTCTCCATGGAGTGTACATGACTGTCTGTTAGGGAATGGGAAGAAAATATTAGAACTTCTACTTAGATTTATTTTTATTTCATCTTTTGAAAAGGTCTTTGTTCACATGTGTCTTATTATGTATAATTTTTTAAACAGTTGTATATGCCTATAATTCATCCATACACATAAATGTGGATACATAAAGAAACAACTGTTATGAATAGGTTTGCACAAACAAGTCATGTGGAAACTACTGAGTTAGAACATGATATAGGCAAAGCTCATGTCAAAAATTCAATTTCCTGTGTCACCTTACTGCACAAAAATAAAATCTCTCTCTTAAAGGTATAAAATTAAGTCCAATTAAGATGTGGATGAGTCATCACAGAACTATCTCTGATAGAGTTAGAAAGCATCTCAAAGAATCTTATTGATGTTGATTCTATAACATCTTTTCCTATATGAAGAGAGAAGAGAAAATGACTTTTTATTGACTTGTTTTACACTAGTCACTAAATCAAAGCATATAGCCTTATTTAATCTTCACAGTAAGCCACTAAGGTAGGAAATATTTACCCTACTTTATGGTTGATTAAAAGAAAGTTAAGGGAGTTAAGTAATTTCCTGTCACACTTTTAGTAAAAGGGGAAATTGGTATTTGAACAATTTTTAATTGCAAAGACCAAGCATTTTCCCCCAAGGCAAATCCTAGTTTTAGCACTTAGACATGATCTAGGGCGAATTATTTAAACTCTGTTAGCCTTGATCATTTATTTTTTAAAAGATAACGATAAAGATAACTACCTTTAGTTGATTAGTATGTTTCACATATGGATTCTTTGTAGCACTGGGAGAAATATGGCTAATATTTTAGGAGCTACGTGGTGTCCTCAAGGCTTCACTCTGAATCTCAAAGCTCAAGTTGAATAATTACAAAGAAGTTCAAATATTTTTATCTATGTTTGGTGGAGAGCTGGGCCCTCAAACAATGTCCATGTCTGGTCAGTTTTGAACTACAACAAATCCTATCCACTATGAATAATAAAATAGGTTCACATCTGTTGTGCTATAGTCAGAAATGGGAGAAAACTTTCATTTTAAGTTTGATGTCACGAAGAGAGAAGCTGAACATCAAAGATTAAGAGTTTGCATCTTGTATTTGCTATAGGTTTATTTAATACACCAGAAGACATATAAATATGTTTCTAATATAATCTTCAAATAAAAAATTCTTAAGTATAGCTGTACTTTAAGAAAGAGTTATATCATTTTGCTTTTGTTATTAATGTCTGTGGCTGTATTTATTTTAATTCTCTGATATACCAAGACTACTAACTTAGAAATAAACTCCAAAATACATATTTACTTCAAAATGAATGTAGAAAAAAACATATTTTAATTTTTTGGCCATATGCTGCTATAAATGAAATATATTGTGACTTAAGAAAAGGAAATAAATTCTACTAGCAAATTAACCAGTGAAGTAGAACATGGAATGAGACAGTTCCAGCTCTCTCAGAAATTTTGGCTAAAGCACTAAAGCGGAGAACAGTGGATCAAAAGTAAACCATATTGAATACTGTGATGACTAGTTTTATGTGTCAAATTGACTGGGCTAAGAGATGTCCACATAGCTGAAAAGACTATTTCTGAGTGTGTCCATGAGGGTGTCTCCAGGAGAGATCACCATTTGAATCAGTAGGTTCAATAAAGAAGACTGTCCTGACCAAGGCGGATGGCCATCATCCAATCCATTGAGCGACTGAATAGAACAAAAATCTAGAGAAAGGGGGAATTTGCTCTCTCCCCTGCAGTTGGAATATCCACCTTCTCCCAACCTTGGACAGTGGTGCTCCCCTGGTTCTATGTTTCTTCCCTTTGTTCCCAAGACTCTCCATATAGCTGCTTCCTGAAATTACTGAATTTGAGTTACCCCAGCTTTTCCCTATTTGTTTTTTCAGTCCTCCAACCCCTATCCTGCCAATTCCCCATAATATATTATCTCTGTTGAAATATGAAATGTGGCTTCTGTTTTCCAACTTGCTCCTAATCAGTACTGAGGATCAAGATCCTTGGAGATGGAACTTTTATGATTTGTTTGGTCATATGCTTGAACCCAGTGAGAATTATAATACTAAAAATATGTGACATGTAGACACATCACACTTTAAAATATTAACATGCATGTTTGTGATAAATTGCCTGGAGAAGCCTTTGTCTTGGGCAACTGAATGGCTGCTACACTTGACCACTGTTGTAATAATGGTGATCATAAGGAATACAAGTAATAACTTTAAGGGGGAATCTGCCTAAACTGACAGCTTACAAAAATAATGGCAAGCTCAGAGCTCTACTCTCAGCTCAACTCACAGAGAACCACAAAGCTTCGCCAGCAGCCATAAAACAATCTCTTATTTCTTAAAGCTCTAGGTGATTTTATGGAAATCATGTCCTTCTTGTTAAGGAGATAGTCTTTCTTTCTTTGGGGCTCTGAGTAACCTCACCTGGGAAGTTGCCTTGCAATGGCATACGTTTCTCATTAAGACTCACCCAACCACCCCCTTTGTTTTCCCTTTAGACTGATAACCAGAATCAGCTATCAGCTTCTTCCTGGGAGACAGGTAAAAAGGTTGACCCTGTAGGAGATAGCTTACACCCTGTAAGATTTCCCTAATTTATTTTGGCAAAAATATGTATAGAAATGAATTCTAAGGATGTTAGATCAGAGCAAATGGAATAAAACACTGGGTTGTGCTGGGTTGATACAGGAGAATCTATACATTACTTATGTAAAGTGTTAGTTTTCATGTTCTAACAGTTTGTTAGGTTGGTTGACTGACACGGGGCCTCAAGAGTCCTGAATTCAGCGAGGTTGAGACGCTACAGTATAGAATGATTCAAAGGAAAGAGTACAAAGACTTAGAAAGATAAGAATAGTGCAGTAAATTTATCACGTGAAAACTGCACTTCCACTCACCCCTGACTCTACACTGGGATGAGGACATTCTCTTCACTAAAGAATTAGGAAATACAGGGGCACCTGGGTGGCTCAGTTGGTTAAGCGTCTGACTTCAGCTCAGGTCATGATCTCATGGCTTGGGGGTTTGAGCCCTGCATCAGGCTCTGTGCTGGTATCTCAGAGCCTGGAGCCTGCTTCAGATTTTGTGTCTCCTTCACTCTCTGCCCCTCCCCTACTCATGTGCTCGCTCTCTCGCTCTCTCTCTCTCTCCCCACCCCCCCGCCCTCAAAAATAAATAAACATTTAAAAAATTTTTTAAAAAGAATTAGGAGATACATCAGGGAGAAGACCAAGAGAATATCCTTGAAAAACTCTGTGTTGGCTGTCTTCTAAAGACCAGGGAAGACAGAGAAAATCCTGCCACTAAGACAGACTGCTTTCAACTGGGATGATGGCTTTCTCTGGAAGCCACTCAGGTGGCACTGCTTAACTTCCACAGACAGGACAGACATATTTATGATAATAAGCAACAGAAACCAAATGATAAGCAAAATGTTCTGACCAGCAGTAGTCTTTCATATTGCCTAAAAATTAATCATGGTGTCCCTAGAAGTAGAACAGACAGGCAGCCTACAAAATACAACTCAATCTATACAAAAAGAGAAAGAAACTGGATGTGGAAGGCTGAAACATGACTTGAGTTACCACAATGGAGAGTCTGGCCTCATGAAAATTTAGGGATTTCCCAAGTAGGTGAAGTCTCTAACGGCCCATTAATCCTTCAAGATTATCCTCTCCAAAGCTGCTGTACCCACACCACCTAGCACTACAAAGGAGCATGCCTTTGATATACTGAACATACTGAATACCTGAATACACTGAACAACGCATTAGGCTTCTGGGATTTGTTAAAACTGACTTATTTATTTTGAGAGAGAGAGACAGTACAAGTGGGGAAGAGGAAGAGAGAGAGGGAGAGAGAGAGAATCTCAAGTCGGCTCTGCACTGTCAGTGCAAAGTCTGATGCAGGGCTTGAACTCACGAACCATGAGGTCATGACCTGGACAGAAATCAAGAGTTGGACACTTAACCAACTGAGCCACCGAGGCACCCCTGGGCTGCTGTTATCGAGTGGGGTCCAGAGCACATCAGGCCCTTCTGCAGATCCAGCTGTAGTACATGCTGTTTTGGCACTAAATCCTTATGTCCCAGGAGATCCAGTAATAGTCCAAGTGCTTGGGCCAAGTGGGATGCTGCACTGAGTGGCCAGCAAGCCTGCACAGGAGAAGATGCACAGGCCCCACGAGAATTTTAGTAAAGTCCTATGTGCTTCTCCAGATAGCAGAAGTCTTCTTGGTTTATTACTGGGCCCTAGAAGAACATCTGATTATTGGACATGATCTGAGCTGTCCGTTATGAATTGGGCGTTCTCTGACTACCACACCACAGCAGAAATCCAGAGCACGGTAAGTTACATATGCAGGTAGCTCAGATTCCTTAAATATGTGCTTCTGCTACATTGCCTCTCCCTCAACCTATATGTACATCCTCATGGGGAGTTCATTAGTGATGCATGACTAAGGAGAAAAAAAGGAACAAAACAAAACAAAAAACACTTGATACTGGTTTAGACCTGGTCCAGTATGACACACTGGCAAAGAATCAAGTGGACTATTAAGGTATTATATGTCCACCAAGAAGTCTTCTAGAAAGAAAGAGAGAAAGGCTCTAAAGCTTTAAGAATATTTACTTACCCTTGTAATTGATCTATTGCCAGAAATAGGGATTCACTGATTTATGGGCAGTGGATAATAGTGTGGCTAAGAAGATTTGAAAATAACAGAATTGGAAGATTGGTTTCAAGGATGTCTAGGGAGAAGTATGTGAAAGAACATCTTAAAATGTGAATAAAAGATTAAGGTACTTGTTACCTGTCTATTTTGTGGGTTGGAATTTAAAAAAATGAATTGAAATAATGAACAACAGCATATATGCTGGCAAAAGTAGTGGCAAGAGGGAAAGCACTCTTAAAGCTACTGCATTATTCATGAGGAAGGTAAACATATTACTCATCATGCATCCTACTATTTCTGGGAAAACCGCACACACAATTAAGTCTGAAACTTCCAAAAGTAGAAGAGGAAAGTCTTATATATATATATATATATATATATATATATATATATATATATATAATATGAAATTTATTGTCAAATTTGTTTCCATACAACACCCAGTGCTCATCCCAACAGGTGCCCTCCTCCATGCCCATCACCAACTTTCCCCTCCCTCCCACCCCCCATCAACCCTCAGTTTACTCTCAGTTTTTAAGAGTCTCTTATGGTTGGGCTCCCTCCCTCTCTTTTTTCTTTCTTCCCTTCCCCTCCCCCAAAGTCTTCTGTTAAGTTTCTCAGGATCCGCATAAGAGTGAAAACATATGGTATCTCTCTTTCTCTGTATGACTTATTTCACTTAGCATAACACTCTCCAGTTCTATCCACGTTGCTACAAAAGGCCATATTTCATTCTTTCTCATTACCAACTAGTATTCCATTGTATATATAAATCACAGTTTCTTTATCCATTCATCAGTTGATGGACATTCAG
The DNA here is from genome assembly GCF_014898765.1 of Herpailurus yagouaroundi. Classification (NCBI taxonomy): domain Eukaryota; kingdom Metazoa; phylum Chordata; class Mammalia; order Carnivora; family Felidae; genus Herpailurus; species Herpailurus yagouaroundi. The sequence continues at coordinate 15,850,633 of NW_024412406.1, forward strand.
GCTTTTTCCATAATTTTGCTATTATTGAAAGCACTGCTATAAACATTGGGGTACAAGTGCCCCTATGCATCAGCACTCCTGTATCCCTTGGATAAATTCCTAGCAGTGCTATTGCTGGGTCGTAGGGTAGATATATTTTTAATTTTATGAGGAACATCCACACTGTTTTCCAGAGCGGCTGCACCAATTTGCATTCCCACCAATAGTGCAAGAGGGTTCCCGTTTCTCCACATCCTCTCCAACATCTATAGTCTCCTGATGTGTTCATTTTGGCCACTCTGACTGGTGTGAAGTGATATCTCAGTGTGGTTTTGATTTGTATTTCCCTGATGAGGCGTGACGTTGAGCATCTTTTCATGAGCCTGTTGGCCATCTGGATGTCTTCTTTAGAGAAGTGCCTATTCATGTCTTCTGCCAATTATTTCACTGGATTATTTGTTTTCCGGGTGTGGAGTTTGGTGAGTTCTTTATAGATTTTGGATAGCCCTTTGTCCAATATGTCATTTGTAAATATATATTTCCCATTCTGTAGGTTGCCTTTTAGTTTTGTTGATTGCTTCCTCTGCAGTGCAGAAGCTTTTTATCTTCATGAGGTCCCAATAGTTCATTTTTGCTTTTAATTCCCTTGCCTTTGGAGATGCATCAAGTAAGAAATTTCTGCGGCTGAGGTCAGAGAGGTTTTTTGAAGAGGAAAGTCTTAAATAACATATTAGCAATCCAAACCCAGCAACTGATCAGAATCAATTTCTCCCAGAAATTCAAAACTGGTTTAACATTTTAAAATTCCAATAATGTACTTCTTCCAATTAACAGAATAAAGGAGAAAAGTCATATGATAATATCAATATATGAATAAGACCTTTGAATATTAAGTGAAGTCAATATTTTTAAAGTATTCTCTGTGCCCAATGTGGGGCTTGAACTCACAACCCTGAAATCAAGAGTCACATGCTCTTCCAAGTGAGCCAGCCAGGCACTCCAAGTGAACTCAGGTTTTAATTTTAAAAGTTCTAGCAAACTATTAAGAGAAGGGAATTTTTTTAACTTTATAAGTTATCCATTTATTTAAACTCTACTAATGTTGCAATGATCATTCCTCTTAAAATCAGAACCCACTCAAAAAAGTACAAAGTATTACCATTTTTTTTCAACACTGTATTAGAATTCTTAGCCAAAGGAGTAAAGTCCCTCTTCTCCTCAAAAAAGACATAAAGGCTATTGACACTGAAAAGAAACAAAACTGCCATTTTTACTACTTTTCACTAATAATAGCCATCATATCATCATATGATTTTTAAAAAAAAGGAAATAAAAGCTATAGTAGCTGGAAAAAAGAAACAACACTGTGCTTTTCACAAACAATATGGCTCTTTACATGGAAAAATTCAAAATAATTTAGGGCTAAATAAAAATAAACTAGGATAATTTAGCATGGTTCTCAACACACATTTAAAATCAAAATGATAAATTTCCTTTCATCATAATTAAATCTACTTTCTGGTCCAATCTCAGAATAATCTGGGGTAAAACGTCCTCATTTTCATAGAGTAAGGTGGCATTTGAAACCTTTTGGGAGTAGGACTTCATTGAGCTAGATGACCCTCCAAAAATCACATTTTAAGTGTATTAAAATACAGTAGAAAGTAAACTAATACGTATAGACTCTATTGCATCTTAACTGGTCCAGAGAAGATTAAAATGACCAATTTTTCTATCTTAATTTTTCACAAATGAAAACTCTACTGCAGACTTAATAAGATCTTGGTATTAACAAAAAAAAACTTCAAAATCAGACTTAATTTCTACAAACTATACGAATTTTATGAAAAACCTTGATTATTTTGTCAAAATGAGCCATCAAGAAAAAAACCATCCATCTAAGAATCCCAGATGTATACCCCATGTGAGAGAGAAGGCAATCAATTAAACACACAAAAAAGGATGCCATTTATTTTAGCTGCATCTTTCTTAGGCTCACACAGATTGAATGGAGTCACATAATTACGTTTTTACTTTCCACAAATCACAATATTTTTTAAGTTTATTTATTTTGAGAGAGAGGGAGGGAGGGAGAGAGGGAGAGAGAATCCTAAGCAGGCTCCACACTGTCAGCACACAGCCCGATGTGGGGCTCAAACCCATGAACCATGAGTCATGACCTGAGCTGAAGTTGAATGTTTAACCAACTGAGCCACCCAGGCACCCTACAAATCACAATATTTTTAACCACATGGATAACTTAAAGACTCTTTTCTGACAAACAACAGAAAATCCAAATTGGTCCATCTTACACACACACACACACACACACACACACACACACACACACACACACAAAAGCGGATCCACTGACTCCTGTAATAGACTATAGAGATATTAATTCCTTTTACTTTGTGGATCATCTTTTAATCTTCTGCATATTTTTCATTTATGAAGCTTAGAAGTAGTGGAAAGGTTTAGCCTATTTTGTGATAAAGCAAAGATTATCTTGTGTTTCTGCAAGCCATGCTGTTATTATGCATTTACTCATTCAACAAGTATTTAATTAAATTCTTATGATGCATATACTACAAATTAGATACTTAGGAGGAACATTAAGAAAAAAAAATAAGGCAACAGTATAGTTAGAAAAGCAAACCATAACGAAGAAAGTAGTTAAGTAACGTTGTGGTTAACCACAAAAGTGAGTGGCACAGCCCCTAAGTGCAATAGTTCACAGAAACAGAAAATCTAGGGTAGCTAGAGAAGTCAAAAATATTTAATTAAAGAAACAAAACATGAACTATCCCTTAATGAGTGGTTGATACTCAAACAGGAAAATGTAGATTCTGGGGTATGTGCCCAGATTCTTTCTTCAGAAACAAAAGCTCATTCTGCCAGCTGCCAGGAGTGTTGGCTGTTAGAGGCTCTCACCTAAGGTCTTGTCCAGATCCGTCCTTCCAGGAAGGCAGCTGCCTCATCCAAGGTCACATTCTTTGGAGGAAGCTTGCTTCTAATCACTAAAGTGCAAAGGAACAGGACCTCTGCACTTGCAGGGCTCTCCTGTGATCGTCTGAGAGTTCTATTATAACTACTTCACAGTTCACTTTGTTCCTCCACTCAAACCCACTTCCTTCACTCCCTTCAAGGTGCTGCTCCCATAAGCACGCCACAGTTAACCCTCTGCATGCAAATCTCCACCTCAGAGTCTGTCTCCCAAGGAACCCCATCTAAGACATTATAGCAAACAGAGAAAATATTCCATGTAGAAAGAATATCAAGCAAAGACTTGATATTATATGTACTGGGATAATTGGACAAAGTACCTTGCTCACACTGAAGGCAGTGTGTGGGGAAAATGAGAAGTATGGTTAAGTAGATTTTGGAGGACCCTGAATGCCACCCCAGTTTGGAATTCATCTCATAATTCAATGTTCCAAAACTCTTGCATCTTTAATGACCCTGGACTGTGAATTCATCCTCCTGGATGGATGGACGCAGAGCTAAAAGTGACAAAGTACAAGCATGAAAATTCTCTAAAGTTTGATTATCTTTAAAATGTACATGAACCTTGAATATCATCCACAGTTATTAGGATTTGTCATAATGAATACATACTCTTGTTTAAGAAGCATGGCCACAATGAGTAGAGAAACAGTGTGTGTGTGTGTGTGTGTGTGTGTGTGTGTGTGTGTGTGTGTGTGTGTAAGCGTGCACCCACATGTGTGTTGTGTGTCCACACTTCTCAATGTTTTTTCAACTCTTTAAAAAGGGTTTAAAAAAAAGAAAGGGGTGGGTAAAACATGATAGTCAGGTTATATTTGAAAATGTTGACTTATGCCTTTCCACTTGCCCACCTGGCACCATTTCTAATCACCTGGTGCTCATTTGCATGACACCTGCTTCTAGCTTGTCATAACCATCATTTTTGATTTGTCTCCTGAATGAGGGGTTTTCCTTCAACCTCTGCCAGTAGGCCCCATTAGGGTTTTAGTTTACAAGAAATCCAGTACTAATATGCAAATATAGTACACATATGGGAGTTAGTAGGGGCCTCAAGGAGATGAAATGATCTAAAACAAATGACTTAATACTAAAAGCAATAGCACAGTAATACAGAGCTTGGAAAATCAGAATGGTTGTGGGAGCAAAAACAGCCCCTCCACTGAGCACTTCATATAAAAGCTATAGACCATTCTTATCCATTCTTATCTTTTTGCATATGCTACATAGTTACATACACATACAATCTTGAATTCATATTTTCTACATTTTTAATGGTTCCATATAATATCCTACCTAGAGCAAAGCTTGTTTAACCTTTTTAAGGAATATTTGGTAAGAAGAATGAGAATGAATACCTGATTGCAGGAAATGGGCTTACTGTGCATTGTGAAGACATGGCAGAGAACAAGGTTGGCAAATTAGATACTTTCCTTGTGGAGCTTAATTTAAGAGAGTGAACCAATCTCTAAATAAATAAATGAGAAAAGGCCACACCTGATGAGTGCTGTGTGGAAATAAAACAACATGGTGTGATAGGGGCTGATAGGAAGCTGCTGAGATTGAGTGGTCTGTGAGGGCCTCTCTGACAGTATGTTTAAACCTGAGATCTGAACAGTAGGAGGAGCTGGCCATGTGAGGCATGTGAAGGAAAACCTTTAAGCAGAGAAAACATTGTGTAAAAGCCCTGAGTCTCAAAGCTTGCCTTTTAAGGCAGCTTCATCTCTGCTACTCAAAAGGCTAACCCTGGGAGGCTAATCCTGCAAACATATTCTCACTAAACATCCAGAATGAGCCAAATAAATATTTCCAGAAAGAAAGCCAGCTATAACATGTAACAACAGGAAACAGATGATTCAATACATCCTATGATATGCCCAAATTATCTGGACCAAGATTAGGTCATTCTATGATTTATATAACATATTTATATTCATCCTTATTTCAGAAGGAAGTTAAAGTATTTTCCAAAGAAGTATAGATTATGATCAAATAGCATAAATAAAAAGTAGAGGGAAACATAAAGTAAAACAAGTGAAGACAATGTGGGGAAAAGAAGGGAGATATAAATGCTCACGAGAAAGGAATCTTCATGTGCTACTGGTGGGAATACAAACTGGTGCGGCCACTGTGGAAAACACTATGGAGGTTTCTCAAAAAAATTACAAATAGAATTACCTATGACCCAGTAATTCCACTACTGGGTATTTACCCAAAGAAACCAAAAACACTAATCCAAAAAGATATATGCACCCCAATATTTACTGCAGCATTATTTACAATAGCCATGATTATGGAAGCAACCCAAGTATCTCTCCATAGATGAATGGATAAGGAAGATGTGGTATATATACAATGGAACAATGCTCAGCCATTAAAAAAAAAGGATGAAATCTTGCCATTTGCAACAATGTAAATGGATCTAAAGGTTGTAAGGCTAAGCAAAATAATTCAGTCAGAGAAAGACAAATACCATATGACTTCACTCATGTGTGGAATTTTAGAAACAAAACAAATAAATAAAGTAAAAAGAGACAAAAAACCAGATTCTTAAATACAGAGGACAAACTAGTAGTTGCCAGAGAGGAAGTGGATAGGGGGAGGAGTGAAAGAGATAAAAGATATTAAGAGTACACTTATCTTCATGAGCACTGAGACATGCATAGAATTGTTGAATCATATTGCACACCTGAAACTACTATAACTCTGTATGTTAATTATATTTCAATTAAAAAAAATGTTCATGATAATGACCTACATTCTGGCTACCACGAGTTTTCCAGAAGCCTATACAAAGAAAAAAAGGAAAGGAATGCTATGAATTACACAATTCAAAATATTCATATACGACTGTTTTTCTTTATTTTTTATTTTATCTTTTATTTAATTCCAGTATAGTTAACATCCAGTGTTACATTAGTTTCAGGTGTATGATATAGTGATTCAACAATTGTATATGTTACTCAGTGCTTATCATGATAAGTGTACTCTTAACCCTCTTCACCTATTTCATCTATCCCCTCACCCATCTCCCCTCTGGTAACCATTTGTTTGTTCTCAATAGTTGAGTCTACCTTTTGGTTTGTCTCTTTTTTGCTTGTTTGCCTTGCTTCCTAAATTCCGCATATGAATGACATCATCTGGTATTTGTCTTTCTCTAACTGACTTATTTCACTTAGTATAATACTCTCTAGATTCATCCATGTTGTTCCGAATGGCGAGCTTTCATTCTTTTTATGGCTAAGTAATATTCCATTATATATACATATATACCACCTTTTTTAATCCATTCATCTTGGGAAGATTCCTTAATTTGACTACTGTAAAGAATTCTGCAACAAACATAGTGGTATCTATATCCTTTCAAATTAGTATTTTCATATTCTTTGGGTAAATACCCAGTCGTGGAACTATTGGATCATATGGTAATTCTATTTTTAATTTTTTGAGGAACCTCCATTCTGTTTTCCACATGGCTGAGCTAGTCTGCATTCCCACCAACAGTGCACGAGGGTTCCTTTTTCTTGGCATCCTTGACAACACTTGTTGTTTCTTGTGTTTTTTATTTTAGCCATTCTGAAGGTGTGAGGTTCATAACCTATTTTTGACATTATAAAAGAGAACAGTAGTTCTCATAAGAGGATGCTGTCTAATGCAATGAATATGCCCCTCCACAACATCCTTTAATAGATGACAAAACCGTATTTTCATGGTCTGATTCTTATAATGACTCTCAATAAAGGCTTCTTAAATCACTCACTGCACAGCTCAGTGAAAGTAATTCTTTAGTGGGTCACCCTAAAGCTGAATGGGCACCCAAGTCACTCTTCAACTAACTTTATCCAAAAATATACTTGTTAATAACTTAAGAACTTGATGTACATGACCTGCATGAATTCTTCACTATTTCTCAAGATTGAACTATTGTCATTGGATTCCCTATCCATCCATAGACTATGGCAGTGACGTGTTGCTAATTGTACACAGACCTCAACATCTTACCTGAATATAAAGAAAGGGTTAGATTTTTAAAATTCTGGAAAACTAAGACTTTAAGGTTCCACATAGCAGAGTATTTGTCATCTGTATATTTTAAGAGTGTTTTTCATATCATTGTTATATCACTAAGAGGAAAGATAATAAGAAATGTTTCAATAAGTATTTTTAGTCAGAATAGAATAATATTCTGTGCATAATAAACTGTAGCTGGTTTTAATCACCATTTTATATAATGCTAAAATAATTATTATATATTGTAAATAAAAAACATAACAAGAAAAAATGAAATCAACAAAACAATACCAGATCCTCTGGAGAGAATCCTAGGAGTAAAATAGCATTAAAATAAAAATAATATCTCAGAAATATACAGCTACAATAAATCTTAATACAATATAGTTCACTTCACACAAATAGATATATTATTTCAATGTGCAGACAAATCAAATGTACTGTCAATTCAATATAGCTTGTCACTTTTTGATTTCAGATCAATATGTTCAAAAAGCAAAGAAAGAGCAGGAGTTATATACCCCTTTACGCTCCAGGCTATACTTCAAAAAGAAAGTTCTCTCTTTTATGTTAAAGGAACAACTTACAACCGAAAACTGTCAGTGTGTTTCATGTAGAACATTACTCAACAATCAGATCATTTAGGTATTTTTAATAATTCATGTTTAGATGTCTTACTGGTGCTAAGAACTCCCAGGAGCAAAAACAACAGAAACTAACAAATCTACCCTTTACCTTATTCAATTTACATACTTGATTCTATGGCAAATTTATTGGAAACCAATCTCTAAATCTGAACTTCAAATATTAATTTCTTACTTCTATTAGTCTATTAATGGAATGTATTGCTACGTATGAAAACATACCAAACATATAAACAGAAAACCAAGGTAGGCTTCTGTAAAATTTACCAGAATATAATATTTGAGAGTGCCCCAAGTATTATCAGTCTTTTCTAAATATGCAGGAGTTTTTGGGGACAGGAAATATTTTATTTCAATTTATATTTCTTAATACATAATACAGCACCCAATAAATATGTACCAAATGAATGTAAATGACATTCCAAACATCATGTGCCAAAGAACTTAATAGCTGTTGAAAAGATAACAAAGTCATAATGAATTTTAAAGAAAGTGAAATCTCTCATAAACTGCTGAGCTATTCCCAGACTCCTAGTGGCAAATGATTATTCATACCCAAACCACACTTTTCAAATTTGATAGGTTGACCCTGATTTTTTTCATTCATAAATGTACTTGACAACTATTTAGTAGAACACCATTTACATACCAGACATTTTCTAGGCAGGAAGACACAGTTACAAAGACTGCCAAAATATCTTCCCATAAGAAATTTATACTCTAGTGGAATAAACAGAATATAAACTGAAATCAAAGGAATAAAGCCAATAAAACAATATCAAATACAATAAGGGATATAAAAAAAACATGCTACAGAGAGTGACAGGGACATTGGATCTGTGTGTGCTATTTTAGTTGGGAGTGATCCAGGTTGCCTCTCTGAGACAATAAGATATATTCTGGATTGTTTTCTAATTATGTATAATGTCTCCAAATTTAGCCAAAGTAAAGTATACTTCTGTGATACAGCAACAAGCAAGACCTCCCTTTCTCCCACCGCTGAACAAAGAACACACACACACACACACACACACACACACACACACACACACTGGCCTACTCTCCTTTCTAACTGTGCCACAGTGTTTTTTCAGAGATATCAGAGCTACAACCTTAAAAAGCAGATGTTTACTCTGTTGTTTTTTCCACACTTTGAATTAGTTCTAATTTCAGGATACTAGAAGGCCATCCTTCAAAAGCATCTCTCCACAGGGTCTGTCACTGAGTTATTACTATTAATTGAAAAGAGAAGTAGTAGCATCTAATGAGATGGCAGTCAAAATATTGGGTGTCCACCAAGTGCCAGGCACTGGATTGGGTTCTTTAGACTTTGTTTCATCTCATATAGTCCTCATAAAATCCCTCTTAGGTATTGTCTTGCAGATGAGGACATTAATGTTCACAGAGATCATCAAGTGCCCAGGGTCAAGCAGAGAATAAATGGTTGCTAAGCTCGTATTATTTCCCAAGATCACCTGCTTCATCCCATATAACTGTGTCATGCAACTTCCTCCCTTCAAATGCAAATGTGCTGGGGGGCGGGGTATACATTAAGCCTTATACAGTGGTGTGGATTAATTTATCAGGCCCTCTCGTGAAAGCAGATATTAAAAAGGAAAAAATATAGCTGAAAGTGAATTAGATAGTTAAGTACATAATTAAAAGTTATTCACTGTACATAAAGGCTAATTAATGTGACGGGGAATATTTTGCTCTAGGTCTTAAAGGAATAAATATTAAGACGCTATTTGCTAGCTGGTTGTGACTTAAATGTATTTTTTTCCATAGAAGGAAAAAAATACACAAGTCTTGTTTGTGTGTTGTTTAATTCAACAGATATCAACTCCTTTATTGTCTGCGCTTTATTGTCTGTGCTCCACTAGACACTATAGTGAATGCACAATAAAGAATGAGGCAAGATATTTGTTTCCCACCTTTAAGAACTGAAGATCTACTTTGGATACAAAACATGACAAACACCCATTGTCAGCGGATTACTGATACTCACACATCCTTCACTGTAGAAGAGCCCTCTCTCTAGCTGGACAGATTGTCCTCTATGACTGGAAGGGCACAGAGGAATGACATAAAAAGCAAGGGCCCTATTCTAACCAATCACATCAGTCCACTTTTTAAATGTATGCATGTTACCCTATAAAATTCTCTCTCAGCACTGCTTGAGCTGTGTTCCACAAATTGTGATATATCTTCCTTTCCATTGTTTGATGGATTTTTATTTCCCTGAGATTTCTTCTTTGACCAGTAGATTATTTAGAAGTATTCTGTATATTTTCACAGCGTTTTAGAAATTTTCCTGTTTTCTTTCTGTTACCGGTTTGTAGTTTTATTCCATTGTAATGGAGAAAACCTGTTGTATGATTTCAGCTGAGGTTTGTTCTGTGGCTCAGGGAATGGTCTGCCTTTGTATACATTCCGTGTCACTTGAAAAAAAAAATGTATTCTGCAGTTGTTGCATCAAGTGGTCTACAAATGTCGACTATATCCTTTGATGTGCATTTGTTCCTCTATAGCATTCCTGATTTTCTGTATAGTTTTTCTTCCAATTGCCAAGAGAAGGGTTTTGAATTTCCTAACTATAGTTGTAGATTTCTCTACTTCTCTGCTTAAGTCTGTCAGTTTCCACTTCAAACACTTTGCAGCTCTGCTGTTGACTGCTATTTTTCTCGGTAGGTTTACCCTTATATTACTGCATAATGGCAGTTCCTGTCTCTAGTAATTTTCTATCCTCTGAAGTCTACTTTATCTGACATTAAAAGATCCACTCTTCCTTTCTTTGGATGTTTCAATCATATTTTTTTTTTCTATTCTTTACTTCTAGCCTGCTTGTTTCTTTGTATTTGAAGTGAGTTTCTTAGATACTGCCTACTGGTTGGGTCATATTTTTTTAATCTACTCTGACAATCTCTGTCTTTTAACTGGTATATTTAGACCATTTGCATTTAATTTAATTATTGACATATTATGACTAAAGTTTGCCATGTTATTTTTTTTTGTTTTCTATTTGTTCTTTGCTTTGTTTTTCTTTTTCCTACTCCTGTGAGTTATATGAACATTTTTTAGAACTCCATTTTATTTATTTTTTAAGTTTATTTATTTATTTTGAGAGGGTGTGGAGGCCAATGTGGGACTCAAACTCATGAACTGTGAGATCATGACCTGAGCCAAAAACAAGAGTCAGATAGACACTCAACTGACTAAGCCAGCCTGGTGCCCCGAGAACTCCATTTTAAACTACCAGAGTTTTTGAGGGCATCTTTTTGTATAGCTTTTTTAGTGGTTGCTCTAGGTATGACATTAAAAATGCACAACGTATCAATAGGTGTTGTTGTTTTACCAGTTTAAGTGAACTATAGAAACCTTACCTCCTTTTCTCCCCTTTACTCTTTCCTGCTTATAATACAACTCTCAAATATTTTCTCTACATACATTTAGAACCACACCTGACACTGCCATAATTTTTGCTTCAACCATCGAACATAATTTAGGAAACTCAAAAGGAGAAGGAAAATGTATTATATTTAGTCATATTTTTTTCCCTTTCCATGTTCTTTCTTCTTTCCTAATGTTCTAAAGTTTTTTTTCTTTTATCAATTCCTGTTTAGAGAACTTCCTTTAGCCAAACTTTTAGAGTAGACCCATTGGTAACAAATTCTCTTGGTTTCCCCTTCATTTCTAAAGGATATTTTCTCTGATTATAAAACTCTAGACTCTTTCTTTCAGCATTTGAAAAATATTGTGCCACTTCTTTCTGACATTCATAGGTTTGATGAGAATCTGCTGCTATTCAAATTGTTTTCCCTGTATAGGTATGGTATTTCATTTCTCTCGCTCCTTTCAAGATATATCTTGACTTTTTTTTCCCCAGAAGTTTAACTATAATGTATCTTGGCATGGATTTCATGGCAAGAATGGCCTCATTACCACTCAGCAATGTTGAAAGTCCTGACTCTTTTTCTAGGCCTCTCCTGACATGACCCAGGTGGGGAGGGAAAGAAATGCCTCATTACTGCCAGGGGTGAGAGAAGCCATGCTTCCCACATGATCTCCACTGACACTGGTCTCAGAATATAGGGGTAAGAGTGGGGCCATAATGTAAATATAAATTAAAACTAAATGAGATATCACACAAACCTATTAGAATGGCTATTATTACAAAGACAGACAACACCAAGTTTTGGCGAGAACGTGGAACAATTGGAATCCTCATACAATGTTGGTTGGAATGTAAAATTGTACATACACTTTTCAAAACTAGTGGCTAATGTCTTAAAAAGTTAAACATACACCTACCATATGATCCAGCCAATTTATTCCAGGTATTTACCCAAGAGAAACAAATGCATACATCCATAGAGAATACTATTCAGAAACTAAAAGAAATAAATTACTGATACATGACACAAGATGGATGAATTGTAAAATAGTTATATTGAGTGAAAGAAGATATACAGAAAAAAAAGCATGCATAGCATAGGATTCCATTTATACAAAACCCTAGAAAAGGAAAACTATTCTACGGTAATAGAAAGGAAACAAGTAGTTGCCTGGGGAAGTGGAGAGAATAAAGAAGGGTACAAAGGAAGAATGAACAAAGAGGCATTCTAGACAACAATAAGGAAGGAAGGCATATGAGGAACATGTCCAAACTGAATCCAACTATTTTAAGGCACCTTCCAGGGAATTCCAAATAACATTTCCACTACTTATAATTGACTCTATGTCACTTGACCATAGATAGGTGCAAAGGATATACCACCATTCATAATAAAGAAATTCTGTTCATATGGGAGAAACAGTCTCTCTGCCTCAGCACCTTTCCTTGTGTTCCAGCACTCTTATGTATTTATTTTTTAACATTTTTGTTGATATTTCAATAAAAGTTTGGAGGGAGAAGAGGAAAATGCATATGCTTAGTTGACCATGACTGTAAGTATAGCTATACTCAAAACTATAGCTTAATACTTACTGATTTCAATTGTATCTGTAAGTCACAGATACAATTCTTAATTAAGTTCACATAATTTAATCTTTAAAAAAATATCCAATGGGTGAACTACTTGCAAATACTTGTTTCCTAGATGGTCTTTTTTATTTTTAATATTTTTTAATTTTAAAAGAACTTTAAACTTACAGAAAAAGTATATGAAGAGCAGAAATAACTCCATATATACTTTACCTAGAGACCCCATTCAAGTTTTGCAAAACTTTCCTAATAATGTCCTTCCTAGTGAACATATCAGTTCTAGGACCATATTTTGCACTTAGTTGTATTGTCCCATCAGTTTGAGACTTTCCTTGACTGTCATGACTTTATACATTATTGAACACATCAGAAAATCAGAATTTCCCTATCAAAATTATCAGATATTTTCTCATTATTCAGCTCAGGTCATGTGTAATTGGCATAAATACTAAAGAATTAAAGTTGTTTTAGCTGCATACTATCAGGAGCACACAATATTGATTTGTCCCATCACTTGAGTAAAGTTCAGTCTGCCTGGTTTCTTCACTATAAAGTTACTTTTCCCTTTGTAATTAACAACTACTTTGTGGAAAGATACTAGACATTAGGTAAACATCTCATTCCTCCTCCAACTTTCACCCATTAGTTTTTAGCAACAATTAATGTTTATTGCCTCAATTATTGCTCAGTGGTTGCCAAGTAGTAATTCTCTAATTCCATCACCACTTCTACTCTTATTAATTGGCATTCTACTATAAAGTAAAGCTTTATCTTCTCCCCATAAATTAGAGACATTCATGTATCCCAATATATTGTAGTGGAATAAAATTCTCCTATTTTATAGGATGATAATCTGTTACTATCACACTTTGAATCTCAAATTGCCCCAGATTTAGTTAACAGGAGTCTCTTCAAGCTTTTCACATGTTCCTATAATTCTTTGACCACTTCCTTATTCCCTGGCATAAGATGGTCCAGGTTTATCTTGTGCTTTCCCAGACTCAAGCCTAGGATCAACCATTTCTCCAAGGATATCTGGTTCCACTTGATGGAGAATGGTATTTAGAACTCAAAATCTGTCACTTGGTGTGCTCATTGCTACTGAGATGTTGCTATTTTTTAGGCCATCACAGTAGACAGAGTAAGGAAATAAATGTAGGCATATATACTTATGTATATGTTACTACATACAAATCCATATTTACTTCTATTACATTTATATCTATTTCTATTCTTGAAGTTATGAGATACACCAGTACCTCCAATTTCAATCCAACACTGCAGGGTGCATTCTACATTTTCTCCTTTCTGTATTTGTGGATCCCGTCTCTATCAGCAAGAAAACTGGACTGCATTATTTTCAATATATTTACTTATTCTCTCAACAGTCCTCTACCTTCTATATAACAAATCTCCTGATCCTGCCAGGCCACTGCCTGAGAATCTCCAGGCCAACTTGAGTTCAAGGTTGCAGACATGGCTGGAATATGCAGGCCAGGGGTATCAGAAAAAAACAAGTTGTGCAGTAGTAACTGTATGAATGATGCAAGCTGATGGTTGACCACACATTTGATATGAGTCCACTTCATAACATATATGTCAAGTCAGTTAACACAAATTTAGCCCATGTGAGTAGAGGTACTTTGAACTAAACAGAGAAGGTGATAAAGTGGTTCCATTCTACTTGGAGTGGGTCAGACCACATTTGAAAAAAATGTAGTGAATTTGTAGTGAATACACAGAGATTTAAATATTCTATGAAGATTTAATGGGGACCCCATTATCCTGAGTTTTAATAGTTTAGGATTTCACTCTCTTGTAAGCATAATCAGTCCTAAACCAAGATATATGACTGCCCTGAGGACCCTTCCAACCAATAATATTCAAATAATTATTCTGTTTATTTCATGGAAATGGGAGAAACTGAAAAGTATAAACTTCTCTCTGTTGAAAATAAAGAATTTACTGTGATGTTCCACATACACAATTTCTTGGGAATGAAGTTTAACTACTTACAACATAGACAAAGTAGATCACTTGATCCCAAAAAAGCAGATATATGCCAGTTGATTATTTAATTTCAAAAGTTTTAACTGTCAAGCTCTTCAACTATTAAGCAGTTGGTTGAAGTAAGTCTTGTGTTTGTGCCATGAATCTTGCCTACGTGTGCTACAAAATACCATACTTTGGTGAAAGTCAAACCATTTCATATCTTGCCAGTTAAGTAAGGGGTTACATGTGGAAATCTTTATTAATAGGATTCTAGTGCTAATTTATTGAAGCGATGTCAAGCATTCCTCGTAGATTGATGCCCAGGCTATCAGGATACTAGCCTATCCTGAATAAGCCAATGAGAATACTAAAAGTATTAAAAATTTCAAGAGTTTGTGGGATATGTCATTATTACCATATTCACTTTACCTCTTTATATTATTTAATTAAAATATCATTACCCAGCTCTAATGCAATGATTTCTAGACATGGTTTTGTAATGCCTCTAAGCATGTTAAATCATATTTAAAGACAATATAAATTTATAACCTTCAATCACATGGAAACAAGATTAATTTTCATCTAACATAGTTTCACAATACCATATTGTATATAGCTTTATAAACTTCTCAAATGATAAAATTTAGAAATAAGCAAATAAACTAAGTTAAGAAATAAACTAAGTAACTAAATTAGGTAATTAAGCTGTATAGTTAAAAAAATAACAAGATACAAATATTCTCAACCAGTATATGTTATCGTTGTTTTTTTTTTAAACAATATTCCTGTGCTCTCTTTAAAGTGCTTTACTCCAGTAAGTTTTCTTAAAACATTCCTAACTTAGAAAATCTGTAAAGGGAACACATTTTCAGGTCTTGTATATTTTCAAAACTAAAGTAAGCCTATGTCCACCAACTCCAGGGCACAAAAAAATCACAACATAGCACAGATATTAAAACTTAAGAGTCACAAGAGTTTAACTTATGACACCGTTTCTTACAATGTGGTCCAGAAATTAAATATGTAACAATCATTTGTGCCACTTCTTACTAAGTCCAGGTTCCTGGGCTCCTCCTTGATCTCCTGAAGCAGTTCTCATGAGAAGCACTGACCAAAGCCCTGGGGGCTTTGAGAATGCCAGATGAACACTATACATTTTATATTCTCTCTAGCATGAGACAGACGCTACAGGCTAGTGAGATTTTCTAATTTTGTGAAGTATATATAATTCTATTCAAAACTAAGCTCTGTTATGATCAAAATTGTTGCATACAAACCTGCTTTTAGAAGCAGAAACTTAGCTGTTTTCTCCCTTCAATTGTTTAAAGCACATATCAACCCTTAAAAATTACTCACCACTGCAATCCAAGCTAATAGGGATGTAGGTAATATGTCACCCAAAAAAATCAATAAAATACATAGCATATAATTTTTTTTTTTTTTTTTTTTTTTTGGTGAAGAGGTCTTAAGATTTTATGAGACAATTTCGTCTTCACTTAAAATTCATTAATGCAGAACTATCTAGAGGGCTAGTTTTTTTTTAATAAGCACTTGATAAAAATCAAGTTGGATTTATTTCCTAATTATGTAGAAAGTTTACACCTATTCCAAACTCTATCATTATCATTTGGAGAGAGTCTCGGCAATTTTAAAATAAATTAACAAATCTATTAAAACAAACAACTCCCTTAATCTCCCTGGTAAATTATACTTTATATTCTAGGGGCGTAGAAACACTGTGAAAGTATTTCATGTTTCTTTTAACACAATTAATACACTGTGTCACAAAGTGTTATTATGCTTCCGCTTTTTATACAGATAGATATCGAACTAGGCATGGTCTCTAATCATTAGAATAAAATAAAACAACCTAGTTGCACCAGCAATTCTACATGGACTTCCTCTGCTAACACGTGGGCAGAAACAAGAATCAAGACATGCGTTACAGGACTTCATGACTCTATACAACGAGTTTCAGTTGAAACAGTAGCCATAGCTCCCAAGACACTACAACGTTAACTTAAAGTTGGGCAGAAAAACTTGAGATCTTGCAAATCTTGGTTATCTGAAACCCATCCTCCCCAGAGAAAAGACCTATCTGATCACATCCCTGTCCACCTCTCCCTTTTTGTGCTAGGGCATTATTTCGCTTCCCCCACCCCTCTCTGCAGTTATTCTCTTCTCCTCAGTACTAGGGAACAACCCCATTCTCTATCTTTTCCCCCTGCCGCGTTACAGCCTTACTCCCACGCCGCGGACACGTAAACCGCCAATAGTGACCACAGCTGCTTTTGGTGGGGGAGGGAGGATCTCGAGCCTCCCACGTCCGTCCGATCGTCTCCCACCCGTGCCCAGCTGGACGGTGGGACCGGGCTGGGAACGGACCCTGGGCATTCCTCCCCGCGGGAACTAGCATCTGCCCAGCGCGCTGGCTACCGCCGGGACGCTTTGCCAGTGCCCAGTTCAGTCTCTGGTTCTTTTTCTCTTGTCCTCCCGCTCTTCCTTTCTCCTCCTGTATTTCTGTCATCGGTTCTTTGATGGCGAGAGAAAGCAGCTCAGAGCTACACGTCTCCTCTCATAAATACGTGTATGCTTTTCCTGAATCTTTCTCCGCCCCTTTCTCACCCTAACACATGTAGGGTCTGCAATGCACAGGACTCTCCCTTCATCCAGAGATCGATGTCAGCGTCTCAGTTTGACAATTTCACTCAAGGCGCCTTCATCTACCGAAGCCTACTCCTTACCAGTTCAGTTTTCTCCCAGTTAACCACAGTCTCCCCCATTGCTAAGCGCCTCTTCCACCTTTCTGGGTTCTACTACTGCCAACATTAAAAAAAAAAAAAAAAAAAAATCCAACATGCAATACGGTGTAAATTCCAGGAAGAAAGTGTGAGCGTGTAAGACAGTCTAAGTGTGTGCATCTGTGGGTCTCAGCCTGTCCGGGTCCTGTGCATAAGGCTGAGAGATGCAGGACAGTCAGACCGCTCAAACTTCCCCTGCCAGACTGACGCTGGGCCCTCTCCAGCTCACCTGTCCGCGCCCAGGTAACCGGCAAGGTGCCCGCCCGGCCGCGTTTCCGGACCCCCTGGCCCGGGCAGAGCGAATGCCAGTGAACTGGGGCCGCACGGCCACCCCTCCCGCGCATTTGTTCGCGGTCCCTCCTTCCCTCCGGGTGTTCTGAACCCCTTCCCCCAGATACAAACGGGACCGCCCTCCTCCACAGCGCCTTACCTCAAACAGGGGACCGATCTTGTTCTTCTCCAGGTAAGCCTGGATCCGGGATTGTTGATGAGACGCCATGGAGAGACAGAAGGGGCCGCGGAGAGTGCGGGAGAGCGCGCGGCCGTGCGCCTGGGCCAGGGGACAACCTTCCTTTTTCCCCCGGACTGGAGCCGGGACAGGAGCTCCAGAGCCTCGGCTCCCCCGGCGTGGCGGGCACAGCCCCGGCCGCGGGCGTGGGCTGCAGCCCCGGGAGCCGCGAGCGCGTGGGGCGCCGAGAGCCGGAAGCCCGGGCGCGGCGCCGCCAACTCAGTCAACTCCGAGGCGAGGGGAGAACTCATTCATCGCGTTCTCCTCCTGGCGCCCACCCCCGCCGCTCTCCGCCGCGCGCGGCGCCGGGGGAAACTCGAGGCAGAGGTTCCAGGTTCCTCTCTCCTCTGGGCGGCAGCAGCGGCAGCAGCAGCAGCAGCAGCAGCAGCAGCAGGAGCCAGGAGGCGGATGCTTCTCCGCCTGGCGCGGCGCCGGGGGCGCCCTCGGGCGGTGGGGGGCTGCGGGGATCGAACTCGCGGCAAGCGTGCGTGTGCGTGCGTGTGTGTCCGCGCGCCCGACTGTGTGCGTCCCCTTTCCCCCTTGCAGGAACAAACAGCCCGGGCTTCTCCCCAGGCTGTGCTCGCCCTGCCCGCCGCTCCCTAGCGACAGCGCCGCTCAAAAAGCCAATGGTGAAGGTGCTTCTTTCAAAGTGCACATAAATCTGGTGCTTGTTGGCTACTCTTGGCAGCTACAAACGCTGTTCGAAAAGGATGGTCCCCACCGCCCCTTCGGAGCTTGTCCTCGGCACCTCGTGCTCTGCCTACACTAGCTCAGAATCGGAGAAAGGCAGAGTCATGGGAAGATGCGTGGGTCTGAGGGTTTGCCGCTAAAATGAAGTTGTCTTCCTTTAGAATGTCTGGCTTGGCGCCCATCTATAGGCTGGGAACCCAGATGAAAACTCCCTAAGTGCAGACACCCAAAGGGTGGGAGCCACCCTTTAGCTTTTGGTAGGAATAAGAGATAAAAGCAAGCCAGCCCTCCTTTGCAAATCTGAATTCCTGATTCACGTATAATTATGTGAATTACAATCTACATGTTCTTAATATGTCTGTAGCTACACGCCAGATACTACTCTATTCCACCTAAAGATGCTTCCTCTAGACCCTTCATGAGATCCTCAAATTTAGATAATACCTTTCTTACTATCCAGGGATTTCCCAAGTTGAAGATCACAGACAGTTCTCCTGAAAAACACATTGATGGGCACCTGGGTGGCTCAGTCGTTAAGTGTCCTATTCTTGATTTTAGCGCAGGTCATGATTTCACCGTTGTGAAATCAAGCCATGCATCAGGCTCTGCGCTAACAGCATGGGGCCTGCTGGGGATTCCCTGTCTCCCTTTCTATCTCTGCCCTTCTCCTGGTCATGTTCTCTCTCTCTCTCTCTCTCTCAAAAATAAACAAACATTGGAAGAAGAAGAAGAGGAGGAGAAGGAGAAAAGAAAAACGCACTGAGGCCTCCAAAGACGATCTCTGTGGCTCCTAAACCATGACGTGCTGCCAAAATAAAGATTCGTGTTGGTAAATATGAAGGTTTGGAATGAAGGGAATAGTTGTACTTAAAGCAGACTGCAACAGTCTAGACTTAGTTTTCTTTCCGTGTTCTGCATTTCTGTAATTCATAATTTGTTTATTGGTATCGATGTTTTTTTCTTCTGTGTGACTACTTAAGCAGAACTACATATGTGGAAATGCGATAGTTAAGAGTGGAAGATTCCAGAAGTTACTGTTAATTCCATTTAATAATTCATGTAAGAAATCTGCCAGAACTAAAAGCTTCACCACCACCAATAACTTGAAACAGACAGGATTTGCAATGAAAAGATCCCCCGGTTATTGCTTTCACAATCCGACTTGGGTGATCTGCCCGGATGAAGCAGTGACATGCCTTGGGATCTCATGTGTTTTCCATTATGGATCAAAGGTATACTTATATATTTCCAAATATGTTCAGGAGAAGTTAAATATACATAGTGAACATCAGCATTTCTATTTGCTAGAACGTATGGTGTAGAGCCATCTATGCTCCAGCTAAAAAGTCCAGTACTTCTGATACCACATACATACATGCTCAGAGCAACTGCAGTTGGGCCTTGAATTGAAAGAAAGACAGAAAGACAGAAAGAAAGACAGAAAGAAAGACAGAAAGAAAGAAAGAAAGAAAGAAAGAAAGAAAGAAAGAAAAGAAAAGAAAAAAAGAAAGAAAGAAAAGAAAAAAGACAGAGAAAGAAAGAAAGAAAGAAAGAAAGAAAGAAAGAAAGAAGGAAGGAAGACACCCAAAGAAAAGAAAAGAGAAGAAAGCTTTGCTGGCAAAACATTTACATATTAAAGGGAGAATCATGAAGATATATACCTTATGTGTGTTAAAACACTGAACATCTCAAAATTACTTTTTTTATTTTTTATTTTATTTTTAATTTTTTTTAACATTCATTTATTTTTGAGACAGAGAGAGACAGAGCAGGAGCAGGGGAGGGTCAGAGAGAGAGGGAGACACAGAATCCGAAACAGGCTCCAGGCTCTGAGCTGTCAGCCCAGAGCCCGATGCGGGGCTCGAACTCACGGACTGCGAGATCATGACCTGAGCCGAAGTCGGATGCCCAACTGACTGAGCCACCCAGGCGCCCCTCAAAATTACTTTTTTTTAATTAAGGAAATATTTCAGAAGTTTTTCAAGGCCAACCTCACATACTATCTTCTCCTAAAAGCATTTCTTGGTTCTTTCCACTGATCCCCAAACCTGACTTCATTATTACAATAAATATTTATTACACAGACTCTCCATGGCAGACATTACGTGAGAGCTGAGGATTCAAAGATGAAAAGCCTTGTCTTTGCTCTCAGGTGTTTAATCTTGTTGAGGCAATCGGTATATACACAAATAAGACATTTGAATTCATTGTACTAATATAGATATATAAAACATGCTGTACACATACTGATGATGTAAAAATTACCTGTTCTGAGATCCTCAAGGAATTCTACACAAAAGAGATGGTGTCTGAGCAAAATCTTAAAGGAAGATTAAAATTTTTAAGTTTTCAATTTTTAAGTTTTCCAGATGGGATTGGTAGAGTGGGGATGGGGGTAATATTTCAGGCTTTGGTGTTAAAAAAAAAATAGCATATGCAAAAGCACAGAGCACACAACAGGCTGGTGGTTAGAGAAACATAGGGTCTATATGGAAAAATATTGGCATGTGAGGTTAAAAATGTGAGCAGAATTTAGCTCATTGAAAGTCTTAAATGCCTTGGGGCTCTGGGTGACTCACTCAGTTAAATGTCTGACTTGATTTCAGCTCAGGTCATGATCTTGCAGTTGTGGGATTGAGCCCCACATCAGGCTCTGAGCTGAGCGGGGAGCCTGCTTGGGATTCTCTCTCTCTCTCTCTCTCTCTCTCTCTCTCTCTCTCTGCCCCTCCCCTGCTCTCTCTCTCTCTCTCAAAGAATAAATAGACATCAAAAAAAGTCTTAAATGCTTTGTTAAGAAGTGTAGATTTGCATCTTCTGGGCAATGAGAAGTGACTAAAGAATTTTGAGCAGAGAAGTGTATGGTGAGGTAAAAGTTTTGGAAAGATTGCTATGATTACATGATGCATGATCAATTTAAAAAGAATAAAAGGGAGATGGAAAGCCAATTTGGTTTACAGAATCCATTAGCAATCATGAGAGCCAGGCTTAGGGACTGCAGATGCAGGGACAGAGAGAATAGGATGTATTCAAGAAATGTTTAAAGACTAATTTGTTAATGAACTATATGGAAGGATGAGGTTGAAAGAGAGAATCAAAGATGATTTCTGCCCTATGATTTCTGCCCTATGATTTCTGCAATGAAACTAAAAGATTATAAATTACTTGCCCAAGTCACCTTATGACTAGTGGATAGGGTTTGACTCAGTTTTTTCTAACTCCAAAGCCAAGGCTATTTCCATTCTCTACCCTGTACCCTGAAAATTAGTCAAGAGTCTAATTTGCATGTATCAGTATCCCTTAGTGAGAAGGGCTGTATGTCTTGACCTGGCACCTAGTAAGCACTCAATCAATAGCAGTTGAATGAGTGAATTAAATCTTAGTAGATCTATTCAATCCTGCTATATTCTTTCAGGCTAAACTTTGCCTCAAACACATGATATTTATCTTCTGTTTTATTCCATTTAACTGTATGTATATCTTGGTCCCTCTTTTAAATTGCAAACCCTTTAAAATCATGAGCTATATCTTAATAATTCTCTTACACTTTGTAGCATGTAACATAGTATTTATTTCATACAGTATGTTCTTCATAAATACATATTTAATTAATATCCTATTGCTGTCCATGTAAGATTACCTGAAAAGCACCCATTGTCTTTGTCTGTCAGCATAATTTACAAATATACAGAATCCAGTTTATGGGATGTACTTAAAGCTCTCTTCAAACTCTGTTTGTAAGATACCTTGCACAGCTCCTCAAACAAATGATTTTTTTTAAGTTTTTTCATGTATTATTTCAGAGAGAAAGAGAGAAAGAGAGCACAAGCAGGGGGAGGGCAGAAAGAGGGAGACACAATCCAAAGCAGGCTCCAGGCTCTGAGCTGTCAGCACAGAGCCCAAAGTGGAACTCGAACCCACAAACAACAAGATCATGACCTGAGCCGAAGTAGCCACCCAGGTGCCCCATTAACGAAACGATTTTTGATGAGACAAGAGAACATTAGTGAAAACCTGTTGACCTAATTAGGAATTATTAGCAATATAATCCCTTAAAATTAATTAAATATTAAAATCAGAGAGCAGAGAAATGTATACAGGTTCCTTGAATTTAGACTACTAACCCTGAAGTATATGTGCCCCTTTCCTGTATCGCTTTCACTTTCCACTTTACAACAAACAGGGACAAGTATCTTCACAGAGAATTCAGTGAACCATCCAGGATTTTTATTTTTGAGCAATTGGGTGGAGAGGCTGTGTCAGAGACTGAAATAAAGGGGATTCTGGAAGAGATAAAGCAGAAAAGTGAGAACATGGAATAGTCCCAAGTGACAGACCTCCCTCCCTAACGTATTTAGATTTTCAAGTCTGAATTGTCAAAAATGAATGATAATTATGGTTTAAACCACCTTTGACGATAGCATAGTGGGCTATTCTATATATGGAAACTTTCAATATGTATCTTTCAGGAAACAATTCAGAAGATGCCTGTATATATTTTGATGCTAATGCAAGAGTATTTATTATCATTTCATATCGTATACTTTGTTACAAAGATACTAATTTCAACATAGTGTTAGATTTGTGATTACCACCAGGCCTCATATCTGTGTATGGGTGAAGGGTCATTTAGGTGTCCCTTAACTCTGATTATTTTTTCAGTAGCTCCTCAGGAAAATTTAGAACGTGTTTTCTTGTTTACTTGGGTGGTAGTTCAAGTTCAGTGGAAAGGGAGGGACATGTTTGGGAATCCATTGTACATGAATTATTGAGAATACTGACCTTGGAGTTCTAGCATGGGATAGAATCTAGGCTTTGCACTTACTGGGTATGTAATCTTCGCAAGCTACTTAACCTCTCTATCCTCGATATCCTCATTTGTAAATTGAAGATAAATGGTACTGACTTCATCAGTTTATCATGAAGATTACATGAGATAATGCAGGCAGAAATCAGTACAGGTCCAGGCACAGTAAAAGATTCAATAAAGGGTAGTGTTAATATTGTTATTACTGTCATCATGTCATTATCGTTATCATCATCATCATTGTCAATACCTTCAGACTTAGACTTGCGAAATTCGCATCAACTGTGTTAAACCAATTACCTGAAGACGTCCTTGGTAGAGAGAGTATCTTGCTAATCAAAGCAGTAAGACAGAGTTAATAGTCCCCTAATTGAAAGGACGTTTTCTAGATACAAAAAGAGAGCTGTAATATAAGTATAGAGTATAACATAAAATGATCTAGTCGATGGTATTACTCTGCATAAAGAAATTACATAATAAGGGAAGAAAGTTTTGTACATGAAGTCTGGAAAATGGAAGACAATAGAAATTTTTGGTGATTATCCAAGCCTGTCTCCTAAGACAGAAAGCTATAGGACCCAGCACATATGAGTAATCTGGTCCTTAGGGGAATGAGGGTCGTCACAGAGAGTTAGTTTTCTTCATTTCTGCCTGAAATGACTCTCACAACCAATGCAAATGATGAGCACATATAGAGCATCTACTATATACCAGGTATGTTTCAAGCACTTTATCCACTGCCCTAACTCATTTAATTCTCAAAACATTGTCATGAAGTAGGTACTACTATTAGGTCCACTTTTTCTGGTAAGGAAACTGAGGCACACAGAGGTAAGTTAACTTGTACAAGGTAACAGCTAATAAGTAGCAGAGTCCATATTGGAGCCAAGGTAGCTTCTTAAACATCATTTTGCCTCCCAAAGCCTTGACTACCAGTGTCCCAGGCTTACCACTTCCTTTTGCTTTGAATTCATTTCAACCAAGAGGTATTTTGACCACGAATTTTACTTCCCTAGTGTGTTTATATGGGAAAGGTGGTAGGTTGGTGGGGGAGATACCGTGGTAAATTTCTGGCCTCATACTAAATTAATACACTGACAAACTGGCTTGTATGTATGTGTCTTTCTTGTGAGTTTGAACAGCGAGAATCAATCACACTGGGACTGATTCTGACTGCACTAATGACTTACTGGACCATCAGAATTCAAATATTTCTGCCAGCTTGTGAAGTCTCACCATCCAGCTTTCTCAAGTGACATTCCTCTGTCTTCAATTTCCACATTTAATATTGGGTTTTAATATTTAATTTTTAGAGTGTGGCATATTTATAAGCAATTATCATCTAAAGTACTGTTTGTCAATATCTTTTTATCACTTGTTTATATGAATTATATTATGAATCACTCAAAGAAATCTACACAGATCAAACTGTGTAGATAACTTTCATATTAATCATCAATAAACTGTTAACTCTGACATGCTTTTTGCTTATCATTTCCAAAATGATGCTGTCTTGATTTTTTAATCCCAATTACTGAATGCCTTTGTTAGGAATAAAAAACTAAAACGTCAACGATGAGAAATGTTACAGAATACTGTAGCATGATACTGAATGCATTGAAAAAAAGGAGAAAATATGAGCATCCAAGCGAACAAAAGACGACCTGGTAAGGAGAAACAATTCTACTTAGGCACTCTGGGGAACCAGGCACTCGGCCTAGGGCGGGATGTGCTACGGCTCCAGCCTAGCTATCAAGGAGTAAGTAACATGGGACCTATTTCTCAAACATGCATCTCTGTAAATGCCAGCCAATGCTCAGTCATGCAGCATATCTCAACAACCCCAGCACTAAAGGTTAAAAGTACATTTTAGCAGAATTAGTGGAACTGACCTGGCTTTTACTGCCTACCTGTTTATACTCTCCAACCGTTGTCCCTCGTTTTGCCTTCAGGTTTTCTTTCCAGCGTATCTCTTAACTTAGGCAAATGAAAACCCAAATCAGCCCTCAACTCATAACGACTGCCTGGACAAGATCTCCGGCCAGCCCAGACTACCCAGACCCGTTTGAATGTAACCCCTGACTTGTACCTGCTCAGATGGACCATGAAGTGACCTCTAGAATGACCAACAACAACCTTTGCCTCATTATAATACTAAAATCTCTGCCAAAGAGGAGCACAGCGTCACTTACATAACATAAAATGCATGTATAGGCATGTTTCCTTAAGACATATGCATGGCCTATGTCTGCCTCTACATAGGATGATAAGGCCCCCTTCCTAAATATTCACCCTAATCCTAAATAAAAAGAATCGAATCCCCCTTGCCCGAGGAGTCAGGCTGTGGAAGTTATCCCCTGAGATCTCTTCATTAGCTGCAAATAAAGTTTACTTTGTGGGACAACACCAATGTATCTGTGACTCACCAAGGAACAAACTCACATTGGTTCAGTTACAGAATCACCATTACCTAGAGTGAATTTAAATTAAAAAAAAAAAAAAAAAAAAAAAAAAAAAAGGTGGGATGGCAGTTTTCTACAAAAACACTGTGGATACTATAATGCCCAACAGTAGTCATCAAGTTCTCTCCTTCCAAAGCAAATGTTGGTCCATTTCCTCTGGATAACACCCACCCTCCAATCTTTGGATAGTTTTGGTCCTGAGACAGAATTTTGTGATGTCTAAGGATATGCTAAGCTTCCACAAAGAATCACACTGAGTTACTAGATATCTAACACTAAGATTTATGATGAGTTCATGGGGAACAACAGCTAAACTTACTAATTTTGCTTGGAAGTATTAGGAAACCAAAAATTAAATGAATGAATGAATGAATGAATAAATAGATGAATAATTGAAAGAAAAAAATGAATTTTAAAAAGAGAATAAAATGCTGGTAATTCATTAGGTAACCATAAAGCATATCTAATAACCAGGTTGTCGGCCATCTATAATCAAATCCCCTTTCTACATACATAATAATGTCTAATGGATTTTGTTCAACAGAATATTCTTCTAAGTGTTTATAAGGTACTTAAATATAGTGTTTCAATAAGATAGCAGCATTGATTTGCCTTTACATATTTCTTGAGCCTCTCCTCTTCAATTTGCCACTTTCCTTCTTTTGTCTTTTATTATTATTTTTTTTTAATCTTAAAGCATGTTGTTCATCTTGCAGCCTCGGTCTGAAACAATTGTCAGTGGTCGGTGAAAACCAATTGACTAGATTTGATAACAAATGTTTTCTGCTACGCCTGTTTTTAAAATATATTTTAAGAACCTTTTGTCTGTAAATGCTTGCCATTGACAGTCATATCCCTAGACACATTTTATTATCAAATCATTGCCACTGAACCCAAGATTTCATATGTCTTGGGACACTTATTTCTTACTCTCATCATATACTGAGAGTACTCGCGTACTGTTTTGCTCCAAAAATATTCTCAAAAGAAAAACATTTTTCTCTTTTTCATGTCATTATCTTTAATAAAATGGCATCATAGCAAAAACTTGTAGTCTTAATGAAGCAATGACAGAATATTACAGAATTCAAACAGGCAACAAAGATATATGTCCAAGCTTGTACATTTCACTGATGTTAAATGTTAATCTCCCTCCAATAAAAAGTTACAATTAGGTAGTAATGGACTGGGACCTTATGAAATGAAATTTGCAAGACTAAATTTTTCTAATGTGTCCTATCTTCTCCCCAGGATAAATGGTCTCTTTGTTCAGTATTTGAGGTATTATCTACAAGTTTAAGTGTCCTTTGACATTTTTGTTTCCCTCAGAGTGTGCATTTCTCAAAGGTAAACTGTCTTTGGTGTCAAACCTGAAGTTAAACTATGGGTCAACTACTTACTGACAACTGTGTGACCATGATCACCTGTCATTATCACTCTGCATTTTACAGACGAGGACCACCAAGGCCAATAGCTGTTGGATAACATATTAGTTGATGGAAAAGCCAAAATACAAATCTAAGTCTATCTTATTCCAAAGCATGTGTTCTTGCATTTTATTTCTGGGGACCAGTTTCAACTGCAGTTGAATGTTTTGAATTCCTGTAAGCGCCTCAATTATCTCTATTATTTTTGTAATGTTTTTACTTTCAAAGCTTTCTATTTACTTTCTACCTGGAAAATATTCATTAATGTCTTTTAATGTACTTGTAATGCAACTGATCAACTCATATTTTTCAACAACTGGGAGAGGTATGTGATTGAGCATGGTAATACAGTTTTTTGCAGGAACTGTTTTTAGAATAAAAGAGGCAGTGTTGGAGAATGTTTAAAAATATGGACTTGGAGTTAGACTTTGCATTATGTATTTTTATTTTCTTTATATTATGGCATTTTGTCATTTTAAAAACCATTCAGGCTGGGGGCACCTGGGTGGCTCTGTCGGTTGAGCACCTGACTTCAGCTCAGGTCATGATCTCACGGTTTGTGGGTTTGAGCCCTGAGTCTGGCTCTGTGCTGACAGCTCGGAGCCTGAAGTCTGCTTCTGATTCTGTGTCTCCCTCTCTCTCTGCCCCTCTCCTGCTTGTGCTCTGTCTCTGTCTCTCAAAAATGAATAAATGTAAAAAAAAAAATTCTCTTTACTGTCCCAAACTTTAAAATATGTCCAAATGTAAAAACAATAAAATAAAATGAATTAAAAAAAAAAAAAAAAAACATTCAGCCTGGGGAGACTGCTCCTCTCAGGGCTAGCCCATTCATTTCTAGATAACAAAGAGCTCAGCCAGGAGCATGCCTTTGATATGCAAACCAATCCAGAGCCTGACCTTCTCAATCTGGCACAGACCTTCCCAAGAGGCAATATTCCTCCGCCTTAACCATCCAAAGGCCAGCTACCAGGCAACTAAGGACCACCCCTGTAATTTCCCCAAGGAAATTATTGAAACTAGCCAGTCCTAAACTGTTTACCCTGTCCTGTCTTGGCTTTTCCTTGGAACTCTCAATAAGTGTTCCAGCCTCAGCTTTCCCTTTGCTCCTCCTATCTGCTTTCTCACCACCCTGTGGCACCCCCACAGGGCCCTGTGTGGTATGCCACACCTCCAGTCTTGAGGACTTGCAAGTATAATGAACTTTGTTTTCCTGAGCCTCTATGTGTCTGCTCCTGTGGCCGCATCTGACTGACAATCTCATAAAAGAACATAGAACAGACTTCCAAGAATTTGAAACATGGTTTTAGTACATACTTTGTAGATTTTAAGCATCGTCTGCCTCAGACATAACATCAACAATACTAATAAACCTGTACTATAGGGTTGTTATGAGGCTCCATGAGAATATGTCAAGCACTTAGCACAGCGCCTGTCAAGAATAAGTACTGAATAAATATTAACTATATTGTTATTGTTGATTATAATAGAAGATATTTCAGAAATAATCCCTATTTCCTCCTCTTCATTTCCCCCATTTTATTTATTTAAAAAAACTTTAATGTTTATTTATTTTTTTAAGAGACGGAGAGACAGAGTGTGAGTGGGGAAGGGGGAGAGAGAGAGAAGGAGGTACAGAATCTGAAGCAGGCTCCAGGCTCTGAGCTGTCAGCACAGAGCCTGATGTGAGGCTCGAACCAACCAGCAGTCAGATCATGACCTGAGCCAAGGTGGATGCTTAACTGACTGAGCCCCCCAGGTGACCCTCATTTTCCCCATTTTAAAGGTAAGCAATGACTAGCCAAAAAAACTAAATTAACTTTCTCATTAACCTTACCTTTTAGTCTAAAATAGCTCCCCTTTCACCATTCTGCTACTTATGAAAAATTAGGGATTTAAATGATCTATTTTTATTAGTCAGAATTTAATATTTAAATAGATTTCAAATATCAATATTAAAAACAGAAAGGGAAGGAATGCAGAAGAAAAAAACAAGCCCTAACTTGAAAGTTGTTGACAGTGTAATATATTAAATGACATATATTTATTAAATTTTTATTAAATGACATATATTCGTTACCAAACTCAAAGAAAAATTCACATAACATGAGCTGCCTGGGCCTAGTTTAAGACAATATATCCTATTCCCTTGTCATAGGTAAGAAGTACGTAGGTCATTTTATACCTGATATTGATGGATTTGGTTTTTGTTGTACATGAAGTATACAAAAACAACTGACAGAAGTGTAGGGTTTTTCTTAAATGAAGTTTTTCCTCCAGCCAAAACTTTCAGATCCAATTATTTTAAAGCACTCTTGATTGTGTGATAATCCTACATACGTTGATACACATTCTGAAAAGAATAAGCTTTGGGATGCCTGGGTGGCCTAGTTGGTTAAGTGTCAGATTTTGGCTCAGGTCATGATCTCCCAGGTGTGTGAGCTCGAGCCCCGCATCAGGCTGTCTGCTGTTAGCACAGAGACTGCTTATGTTCCTCTGTCCCCCTATCTCTCTGCCCCCTGCCCCCCACCCCCCCACCGTGCACACTTTCTCTCTCTCAAAAAGAAATAAACATTAAAAAAATAAATCAACAAAAATAAAAAGAATAAGGTGTATACTTTGATAAGAAACCTCCACAAGCTTTCATCTGTTAATACCCAAGACCATGTTTCAGGCCCAGACCAGTCTTCCATACTCTTTTTGGTTCTTGTAAGAGGCATGAGAGCCCATTGCTCTCTTCCTTTCGTATTGTTAATGGTCACCTCTGCTTTTTCTCCCTTTTAGTTGTTCTCAGTCAATAGCTATGGGACAGTGTTTGATTTCCTCCAACTCACTCCTTCCTTACTGCTTGTAAGAAAAAGACACAAGCTCTTTGATTTTAGTACTTTACCACTAATCATAAGAAAAAAAAAAAAATCAGAGAGAAACACAGCCTTAAAAAAAAAAAAAAAACCATCTTACCACTTCTGTTCAGCATTGTATTGGAAGTTCTAGTCAGCACAATTAGGCAAGAAATTGAAATAAAAGTTATCCTAATTAGAAAAGGAGTAAAACTATATTTGTAGATGACAGATCTTAGACATATAGAATCCTAAGGAATCCACTTAAAAAAAAAACATTGAAACTAAGAAATGAATTTATTAGCTAGGTTGTAAGACTGAAACTCAAAATACAAAAACCAATTCTATTTCAATAAATTTTCAATGAACAACTCAAAAAGGGAATGAACACAACAATTGTATTTATTAGCATAGAAAAAGAATAAAGCACATAAATATATTTAATAAAAGCATAAAACTAATATTCTGAAAACTATAAAACATTGTTTGGAGAAATTAAGAAGACCTAAATAAAGTGAAAGGTATCTTGTGTTCATAGGTTGGAAGACAGCATTGTTAAAATAGTAATAATCCCCAATTGATCTACAGATTCAGCAGAATTCCAACCGCCTTCTTTGCAAAAATTGGCATGCTGATCCTAAAATCTATATGGAAATGCAAAGGAACCAGAATAACAAAAAATAATCTTGAAGAAAAAGAGCAAAGTTGGAATTTTGCATACTTTCTGAATTCAAAACTTACTACAAAGCTCTGCAATAATAAAAATGGTGCCATACTAGCATAAGGACAAATATATATATATATATATATATATATATATATATATATATATGTATATGTGTGTGTGTATATATATGTGTGTATATATATATATGTGTGTGTGTGTGTGTATATATATATATATATATATATATATATATATATATAAATGGAACAAAGTTGAGAGTCCAGAAACAAAGCCTCACATTTATGGTGAATTGATTTTGGACAAGAGTGTCAAGAGAATTCAAAAAGGAAAGAACAGCATTTTCATCAAATGGTGTTGGTACAGACGGCACATGCAAAAGAATGAAGTTGGACTCCTACCACACCACACAGAAAAATTAACTCAAAATGGATCAAACACTTAAATGTAAGATCTAAAACCATAAAAATAACTATTACTAGAAATTTAGAAGACAACCCACAGAAAGGGAGAAAATATTTTCAAGTCATATAGCTGATGAAGGACGTGTATCAAGAACTCTTACAACTCAGTAATAAAAAATGACAAATAGCCCAGTTAAAAAAAAAAAAATGATTAAAGGAGCTGGACAGACATTTCTCCAAAGAAGATATACAAATGGCAAATAAACAATGAAGAGGTGACTAACATCATTATCTGTTTAGGAATTACAGATCAAAACCACAAGGAGGTATCACTTACACCCATGAGCATGGCTATACTAAAATCACAAAAATAGATAATAGCAAGTGTTGGCCAAGATGTGGAAAAATTGGAATCCTCGTACACTGCTCATGTGCATGGAAAAAGGTGCTGCCAATTTACAAAAGTCTGGCAGTTAGTTCCTTAAAGGGTTAAATATTGAATTACACTACCCAGCAATTTCACCTTTAGATGTATACTCATGAGAAATGAAAACACATGACCACGCAAAAACTTACACAAGAATGTTCATAGCAGCAATACTCATAATAGCCAAAAAGCTGAAATTATCCAAATGCTCAAATATTCATTACCTGATAAAAGACTAAATAAAAAGTGATATGCCCATACACTATAATATGATTTGGTGATAAAAGTGAATGTAAGGGGCGCCTGGGTGGCTCAGTCGGTTAAGCGTCCGACTTCAGCTCAGGTCACGATCTCGAGAGTTCGAGCCCCGCGTCGGGCTCTGGGCTGATGGCTCAGAGCCTGGAACCTGTTTCCGATTCTGTGTCTCCCTCTCTCTCTGCCCCTCCCCCGTTCATGCTCTGTCCCTCTCTGTCTCAAAAATAAATAAATGTTAAAAAAAAAAAATTTTTTTTTAAATAAAAAAAATAAAAGTGAATGTAATACTGATATGTGCTACTGCATGGATGAACTTTGAAAACATTTGCCCTAAGTGAAAGAAATCAGTCACAAAACACCACATATTGTATGCTTCTACTGATATGAAGTATCCAAAATAGGCAAATCCATACAAACAAAAAGTAGATTCATGGTTTCTTAGGGCTTAGAGAAAACAGGAGGCAGTGAGGGAGGGGCAAGGGGAGGTAGGGTTGAGGAGGGGAAAGTAGATGGCAGAAATAGAGTGGATGTGGGCTTTATCATAGGGGGATGAAAATGTTCTAAAACTTACTGTGCTGATGGTTGTACAACGCTGTGATTATACTAAAAACCATTCAAATGTACACTTTAGACAGGTGAATTGTTTGCTGCGTGAATTATATCTCAATAAAGATGTTATTTTAAGGAATAACAATAATTGTTAAATTTTGTTGGCTCTAAGGTCCTCTTGAACTCCTGTTGTGTTTTTGTTTTCTTAATTGTTTGTGACAGAGAAAAATATTGCTATAAAACAGACACACAGTTGTAAACAGATTCTAAAAAGGTTGCCTTTATTTGGTGAATAGCATGATGAGCTAAAGATGCAAGTTAAAAGAAATTTTTTTATGTTTATTTTTGACAGAGAGAGAGAGACAGAGCATGAGTGGGGGAGGGGCAGAGAGAGAGGGAGACAGAATCTGAAACAGGCTCCAGGCTCTGAGCTGTCAGCACAGAGCCCGACGTGGGGCTCGAACTCATAGACCGCAAGATCATGACCCGAGCCGAAGTCAGACGCTCAACCGACTGAGCCACCCAAGTGCCCCTAAAAATGCAAGTTTAAAAGCAGAAGGAAATTACATGACTTTGCCCACATTTGAGACCATGTGCATCTCTGTGTGGATTCCGGAAATGAGAGACACTTGGTGAGGCCAGAAAGAGGCAAAGATGTAGTGTGGAGAGAAAGCAGAGTTACAGATATATTGAGTTGATTTGAGTTTTGGTGAAATAAATGAGAATATGAAAATATTTCCTATTTGGTAAAGCCACCACTTTATCTTTCTTGTCATGCTGTAGGCCCTGTTTGGAAGGTCTGGTCTGCAAGGTAGATACTGGGCCAAATGGAAGCCAATGACATCTGCAATGCTGGCGTGACTTTCATTTTTAAGAGAAGTCCTTTTTGGTCTCCGACTTGAGGTTAAAAATGACAATTTATTTTTTATCCTTTCTCACTCTCTGCATTTCAGCTCTTAGGTTTAATGCCACAAATATTCTGCAATTTGTCTTTCTTTTTTACAAAAGTGAAGCTTTTGAGAATTATCCCTGATGATACATGTCTACAGTACATTGATTTTCACTGCTCTGTGCATTCCATTAAACGAATATAGCACAATTCATTTATCCACTCTCCTGTTCCAAGTTTTTACTAATGCAAACAACATTGCAATAAAATTCTCATCCATGTCTGATTTTTCCCATGGTCTAGAGTTTCTCCAGCATATAAACCTAGCAAAGGAATTGCCTTGGTCATAAAGATGCACATATTCAAATACACGGGACATTGTCACATTGCTCTCTAAAGTGGTTGTATAAATTTATAATTCTTCCCACAACTTTTGAGAGTTCCCTTTGCCTGAATCCTCACTCATACTGAAGGAGTAGCACCATAAAGATGGGGCTCTCAGCCCCAACTCTCTCTCCTTGTACTGGTATTAAATTCAAGCCCCTATATGATCAAATACGATAAATACCCCATGGCAGACACAATGTTAACTCCGCAGTTCACTGTCCTGATTTTCAGTTCCTTCTTCATTTCTGGCCCAAGGCAATTTCCCTGCCTTTCTTAGCAGTTCAGCCATGCATTTATAAGGATGTTAGTTATAATTTATTGAGCAATTCCTGGTGTTTGTAGCTGGAGGGTTTTCAGGTTATCTGTACTGCCAGACCCTTATATGCCTGACAACATTTTGAGCACCTGAGCAATCTTTAAACTTTAAACTTCCCAGATGTTGGACATCATAAATAAAATAAGTGAAATCAAGTTAGCAACTATGATGAGCCATTCAACTCTCTTCACATGTATTCAGTAGTCACCACACTGCAGCACAGAATAACAATAAACGGTAGGGACTCTACAGATTACCTGGGTTTGATTCCCAACTCTGTTGCTCACTAGCTTTGTGACCTTGGGCAATTTACTTCATCTTTCTGGGCCTCGGTTTCTTCATCTGTAAAGTGAACCTACCCTGTAGAGTTAGTATAATGATCCAATGAGTTAATATTTATAAAAATGCTTAGAACTGTTTCTGACACACAGCATGTATCATGTAATCATGTGACAAATAAAAAATGGGATAATAAATATTAGAAATTCTTTTTTGTATTACCCATGAATATTTAAATAATGATTTTTTTTCTTTCAGTCCCCAGCAGGACCATCTGACGATGCCAACATCATAGCTCTTCTTTTTAAGTTTAAAAATGATTCTAGTACTAAATGGTTTTTACCTAAAAAGACTCGCTATGCCCCAGAGCTGACAGTGGGGAGCTTGCTTGGGATTCTCTCTCTCCTTCTCTCTCTCTGCTCCTCCCCCACTCACACATTCTCTCTTCCTCTCTCTCTCAAAATAAATAAATAATCATTAAAAAAAAAGAATCTCTGTGCCCCAGAATACAAGCAAAATTGTCATTGTCCATTGTGCCCCAGGCACAGGAAAAAAATTACCTGCCTAACCAAGCATTTACATGGGCTGTGAGCAAGGATGTTAAGAGTTGATAAGATGGAGAAGAAAATAAACGTGAGGAAGGAGAAAAGAAATGCAGATACATTCTTCCTCCCAACATGGAACAAGGCCAGAGTGCTGGCAGGGTTGGGGGAGAAGGGGGTGGGGAAGGATGACTTTTCCCTCCCCCATGACTCCCCAAGCCCTCCCTGCTTTAGCCACACAACTTCCTGCCTGCTCAGCTCACAGGTCCCTCAGCTTGATTAGGTTCAAAGAGGCAATCTGAGCAAAATACTGCAAAAAGCTGTCTCTTAGTCTAGACAATTTGCATGTCTGAGGGTGTTCCAGCTCTGAGAAACTGTGCCTCAGTTTCTAGAATGAAACCTTAAGAAAAAATCCATGTGACACTATCTATTCCACTATTATGTTGGGTGTTGTCATATGTTCTTTCATGCCATACACACATCATAATATTTTGTACTAAGCAAATACAAAATACACGTCATATTAAATTGACATAAACTGATTAAGCCTCACCATATAGCGCATACAACGAACCTGGAAGAACATCCCACAATAACATGGATTTGAATATAACATGACAACCAGTTAGCTTCCGTTCTCTGCAGTGTCCATTCTCCACAAGGCAGGCCCAAATTCACTTCTCTTCTGGAGGGCAGTGATGGGAGGTGATTACCTTATGACCACTATGGGCTTTATCATGCCCAGAAAGCTGTGTATTCTGCTAGTAATAATACATAGTTAATAAAAGACATTGTTTCCTTTTTTCACACCATAACTCAAAGACTGACTGGAAAAGTTTGTTTGCGATATTGTTTGCAATCCCACATTTTACTTGACTAAACTTTTATTTATTTATTTTAAATGTTTATTTATTTATTTTTGAGAGAGAGGGAGAGCATACACATAAGCAGGGGGAAGGGGCAGAGAGACAGGGAGACACAGAATCTGAAGCAGGCTCTAGGCTCTGAGCTGTCAGTGCAGGGCCTGATGCGGAGCTTGAACCCAGGAACCATGAGATCATGATCCGAGCGGAAGTCAGATGCTTAACAGACTGAGCCTCCCAGGTGCTCCTACTTGACTAAACTTTTAAACCTCACTTATAGTTTTACAGGGGAGTGGAGGAGTATTACTTTATTTCAAGCATGAAGAGGAAAAAAATCTCTTACCAAAACAGGTTTAATCTATATGATGGACACGTCAATTACTAATTCAATGGTTTTCCTACTACATATCATTCATGATTCAGAAAGAGATGTAAGGTTAACAGACAGTTGATTTCTAAGGTAAAAGAATTTTAATTATTTTTAATTGTTAAGATAAAATAATGTTCTGGTTAATTAAATGGATGGGAGAAATCCTTTCAAATGTATGCATATATCAATCATCCCAATGTACACTTTAAATATAATTGTATCTGCCAACTCAATAAAGGTGGGGGGGAAGGGCCTTGAAATACAGTAGTCCTGTATGTATATATTTTGACCTAGAGGAATACATTTTTTCAAAAAACAGAGTCATCTGAATGATATAATTCCATATCACTGCATAATAAATTTTATTTTATTATTTATTTATTAAAATGTCAAGTCACTTTAGAGTTTATGGAAAAAAGACTTTAGAGTTTAACGGAAAAAAATTGTCTTCTGCTCCCTTTTTCACCCCTGATCTGTGCTTTCCAGAGGAAAGATATGAAATTCATTTTCTTCTGGCATTTACCATTATATTCCTAATTTATGCCACATATACTAATGTGTGACTCTTTCAATACTAATATCTATTGACTTCATACTATGAAAGATGAGGATTTAGTTTACTAATACACCCTTTCTCTCTTTATCTAATGTGGTTCTGTACCATGTTAGGTTCATATTCAATTTGACATTAATATTGTCATATAATAATCACAGCTGGACCATGTACTCATTAATGAAGGAAGCATTTCCTTGTGTAACTTTATTTCCCTGACTTCAATCAATGCCTTCTCTTTGCTTAATTCATTTCTTATGTAGCTTCCACTGATTTATGCCTAAACTCCCTCCCAGTAGTGTGAATAAAGCTCCCCAGAATATGTTCATAAACAGTAGGTAAATGTGGCTCTTTTGTTTCTTAGAACAATCTTTCCAGAATCCCAGGATGTTATTTTTCTAACTGGGCAAGTGTGCTTTCTGGTCCTGCTTCCCTGCTGCGGTTCTAGGATTTCCCTGTACCATCATGTTAGGAATTTACTTCACCTGGCTCTCTAGTTAGGTTTTTCTGTTTCCCAAACTCCATATCTTTTCTTTCTTGGTCTACAAATTCAACTTACTTGAACACCCAGTAGGTTCCTGAGAAAGGGTGCACGAAGGTCAATATGTTGCATCTTTTAAAATATTTTGTTCTAATCTCACCACTTGACTATTGACCATAAAATCCTAGATTGGAAATAATTCTCTCAGAATTTGGAAGGCACAATTCCATCATTTCCTGACAACAGCATTGCAGTTGAGAGTCAAATTCCATTGTGGTCCCCAGGCTTGTGACAACTTCTTCTGATCCCCTCCTCATCCCACCCCGTACCCCAGCCCCTCCCCTGAACTATGCTTAGACGTTTTCCAAATCATATCTTTATTCCTAATATTCTGAAATTTCTTGGTAGTGATAACTTATTTTTCTCTTAGTAACTGTGCTAGGCACTTAGTCTTTCGGTTGAGGAAAGCACATTCTTTTCAACCTGTTATTGGAAATTTTCTTCTGTCATCTCCTCCTCCCTCACCTTCTCCCCCCACGTTTCCTCTTCCTCCTCCTTTGATAATTTCCTTTGTCACATGTTTTCAATTCTCACTGCCTGAAATACCACTGAGTTAATGTTGCCTAATTCTATAATTTTCTTATCTTTGTTCTAGTTTTCCAACTTTGGGGTAGATTTTGGGGGAGTCTTTGGGGGAGATCGCTTCCCATCCTTCCCATCCTCCTGTTAATTTTGTCTGTATTTAGGAGATAGGATCTACTATTTAAGAGATTTTTGCTATCTGAATAGTCATTGTCTATAGCATCTTGTCTTTAATTTTTTAATTCTGTTTTCTCTCTCTTCTTTTACTGAAAGAAAATAAATTTTCTTTTAATCTGGCTTATTGGTCCCATACTTCATCTATCAGTACATTTGCTACTATTTAAAAATGGATGGGGCGCCTGGGTGGCGCAGTCGGTTAAAGCGTCTGACTTCAGCCAGGTCACGATCTCGCGGTCCGTGAGTTCGAGCCCCGTGTCAGGCTCTGGGCTGATGGCTCGGAGCCTGGAGCCTGTCTCCGATTCTGTGTCTCCCTCTCTCTCTGCCCCTCCCCCGTTCATGCTCTGTCTCTCTCTGTCCCAAAAATAAATAAAAACGTTGAAAAAAAAATTTTTAAATAAAAATGGAAATGTCCTATACTGACAGTAAAGTGTGCAATTCCTTTGATGAATCCAGTCCTCTATTTTAGTTCTCTGTATTAATCTGAATAACAGATGCCTATTTTAATTTACAAGGCAGATGGCAAACTTTCCCATAGATCTTGTGAGATTTCACCTTGTCATGGACTTTGTGTTTTAAGGTTGAGGTAATGAAAACTTGAGCAACAAAATAGTCAAGCTACACAAGCAATGAGCTATGGCCTCAGATGCTCTCATTATATTCTCTCCCTTTCCTCTAGGCCAGGGTAGCTTTCTACCCGGCCAATGGAAAACAGCCACTGCTGTAAAACCTGAAAATAAATTGTTCTAAACCCAAATCCCAGAGCATTTTAGTAGGCTTTTCTATGGGCATTTTTGAAGCATTTTAAGGAAAGTACTAAACACCCAGCTCCCTCTTCAGAACAGATCCAAAGAAAAGCTCTGCTCCTTCATATGCTTTTGTTCAATTCCATCACATTCCATTCACATCTTCTGCTAACCAGGGTGAAGAGCCTTAGGCCGGTTTAAATAGCACAAACTGCACTTTTGTTAATACTATTTTTCTCTCAGTGTAAGTTCTCGATGCTGACATTTCCAGTGTTGGGAAGTACAAATACTGTTAAACATCCTCCTTCTTTTCATTGCCAGACAATTCCTCTTTCTCTATCTTCTCCTGAAGGATAATCAACAGCTTGAGATAGATGTTTCAGAACATAAACTACTGCATGAAGACCCTCTATGCTCACCCAGACACTATGTGCCTTCTGCCACACATGTCACTTCAGAGATAATGCCCTGGTAGAGAGCATTTCTTGTCCTGAGTAAGTAGGATAGCCCTGCCTGTCTCAGGTCTACAGATACCGCTGATCTCTGGAGGCAAGCTGGATAAAGATCAGTTTCTCTTCTTGGAGGCTATCCTTTTTCCAAATGGCATATCTGTTACAATAATATCCACAGAGCCATTTCTCAGGGAGGAATTGCAGATATCCCATTGAACAGCTCTTGGTCAATAAAGAAGAGATATTATTGGCGGCCCTATTCACAGCCAATGTATTGTTATCACCGGCAATATAACCATTAAACCATTCTGTAGCCCCCTCTGTTGGTATTGCCTCTGTTCCATACATCCCTTCAACTATTAAATGAGTAGGTTGAGGACACAGAGACTGAGCATCCCATAGGTGAGAGTAGATCTGAATTGTAGCTCCAAGATGTGAGCTGTTTCTTTGGTGGACACTCTCTTCTGTCAATGCAATGCCTACAAAGATTTGGTTATCATGGATATTCAAGAATCTCCACCTCAAAGTTGGTCATGTCAGCTTTCTACTTCAATTAATCCTGAACAGCACACCTAGAATTTCTTGCAGCCTGATTTGAGGTACAGCAGTGTTTCTCTCCTGCCCTATTGCATATGACTCTAAACTTTAACACTTGAGGATCAGTTTCTCCTTCTGAGCTTTCATCAGTCTTATCTTTGCAAGATGCCAAGTCATTACCTACTAATGTTGGTATCTTTTTGATAGCTGAATTTTCATAATAGTCTAAGGTATGTGAATCTAAGCTAGTGTTCTCGAATTCTTTTAACATCTTTGTCATCTGTTTTGTCTCCTCATCCATTATCAATCTTACCTTTACTTGAATTCTGATTTATCTTTTTACGTATTTTTTTCCTTGAAACTGGTGTTAATTTTCCATATTTTTAAAGGGTCTGAGCATGGGAGCTTCCAGCCAATTCTTCAAAATCCTTTAACACTTCTTCTTTTGTTTCTTTGAACTGGTAATCTTCAAACTCATGAACAATCACAAATAAGTGATCAACTGATCTCAGACAATAAGCCTGAGCCAGACTTTCACTGAAATGTCAGAATATACCTCACTTCATTTCTGCAGAGTTTGTATGATGAGCTCAATTTCTCTCTCATTTCATCTGCAGCCATTTGTTCAAAACCAGTCGGTTCAGTGGCTCCACTAGTGACTTGCAGATGCTTAGACTCACTTCTGAGGCCAGTTTCTTTCATGAAGGTTCACAGCCAAGAAGCAGTTAGTGGTTTCTTGAACTTCAGACATGTTGGCAGTTCTTCTAAGAGCTATCTATAACATCGTCTTAACCGCCAGAACAGACCCTTCCAGCTCCAGCACCCCACAGGCATACCCCAATGCTATGTTTTCTCTTCTCTCTCAAAATTTTGGGTATAGGACTTTTTCCAAGAAATTTATTAGCAAAATGTTGAAACACATACAACAATTGAAAGAATTTTAGAGTGAATGCCAATATACCCATCATCCAGATTCTAGTGTCAACATTTTACTATACCTGCTTTTTTGCATATTTATTCCTACATTGATACATTGCATGCTTTTATGCATTTTAAGATAACTTGTAGATAAGTGTATGTCCCCCTAAGTACTTCAGCATTTCTGTCATTAACTAGAGTTCAATATTATTTTTCTTTTCATGTAAAAGTTACATACAATGTAATGCACAGATTTTTCTGAGTTCTAAAAGTGCAAACCCTTGTATAACCCAAAGCCCATCAGTATAGAACATCACTATCCCTCCAGAAAGATCATTCGAGTCCCTTCCAATTACCAATACAAATTCCACTCCAAGAAAAACACTGTTCAACTTTTCTTCCATCATTGATTGATTTTGGCTGTTTTAAAACTTCATACAAATAAAATAATATAGTATGTACAATTTGTGTCTGGCTTCTTTTGCTAAACATAATGTTTTTGAGATTTAGTCATACTGTTGCCTGACAATAGTTGATTCATTTCATTGCTGAGTAGTATTCCACCGTATGAATAAACGCATTCTCCTATTTTAGGATCTCTGGGATATTTTCCACTTTGGACCATTATGAATAAAGCTAATTTGAATATTTTTATACAAGTCTTTTTATGTGCATTTATGTTTTTATTTCTCCTAAGTAAATGAATACCTAGAGATGGAATTGCTGGATCATAGGTTCATGTATATTTAGTTTTACAAGAAAATACTAGATCTTTTGCCACAATAGCTGTCATATTTGACATTCCCAACAAAAATATATGAGATTTCCAGTTGCTGCACATCCTTACCAAAATTTGGTTCTGATAATCTTTCTAATATTAATCATTTCATTCTGATGTGTGTGTAGTGGTATGTCTATGTAGTCTTAATTTGCATTACCCAGATGACCAATAATGTTGACCACAGTTTCACATGCCTGTTTCATATGCTTGTTAATGTGTCTATTCAATTCAAGCTATTTTTTTTATTATTGAATTGTAGGAGCTCTTTATATATTTGTATCCCAGTCCCTTATCAGATACATGTTTCACAATATATATTTTCTTCAGATCTGTGGCAGGCCTCTTCAGTTTATTAATGCCTTTCGTTAAGTAGTTTTTAATTCTGATAAGTCAAACTTATCAATTTTTTTCTATTATGGTGATTGCTCTACATTTCAGAACTTTGCTTTTCAAAAATCACAAAGATATTACCCTATGTTTCCCCTTAAAAGCTTTCTGGCTTAGGGGCACCTGGGTGGCTCCATCGGTCGAGCACCGGACTTTGGCTAAGGTCATGATCTCACAGTTCGTGGGTTTGAGCCCAGCGACAGGCTCTGTGCTGACAGCTCGGAGCCTGGAACCTGCTTCTGATTCTGTGTCTCCCTCTCTCTGCCCCTCCCCTGCTCACGTTCTGTCTCTCTCTGTCTCTCAAAAATAAATAAATGTAAAAAAAATTTTTTTAAGCTTTCTGGCTTTATGCTTCATTTTTATCTAATTCAGAATTTTTTTTACATTTTCTTTG
The DNA here is from genome assembly GCF_014898765.1 of Herpailurus yagouaroundi. Classification (NCBI taxonomy): domain Eukaryota; kingdom Metazoa; phylum Chordata; class Mammalia; order Carnivora; family Felidae; genus Herpailurus; species Herpailurus yagouaroundi. Next base: position 15,892,749 of record NW_024412406.1, read on the forward strand.
GTGATTCCTTCACTAAAGAAATAAGAGGGGCTTCATTTTTATCCAATTCAGAATTTTTTACATTTTCTTTGGTGATTTCTTCACTAAAGAAATAAGAGGGGTTTTCTATAACTTCAGTGGTTTGCCGAGATGTCATGTTATTGATTTCCAATTTAATTCTGTTATACTCATAAAACATATCCTGTGTGCTTTCAATCCTTTTAAATGTACTTCAGACTTGTTGGAAGGGACAGCATATGATCTAGCTCAGTGAACGTATCAGGTGCACTTGAATATATATTATGAAACTAGTTGTTGAGCCCAGTGTTCTAAATGTAAATATCATTTAGGTCAAGATGGTTGATAGTTTGTTCAGCTCCATCTATGTCTTTATTGATTTTCTTTGTTCTATCAATTGCTAAAAAATAGTGTTAAAAAAGTTCGACAATGATTATAGAATTGTTTATTTTTCCCCTTGATTCTGTCATTATTATCTCATGAATTTTGAAGGTGTTATGAGAGAGAAAAAAACATTTATGAATATTATGTCTTTCTGAAGAACTGACTCTTTTGGCATTGTGAAAAGTCTCTCTTTATTTCCAGTGCTCTTTATTCCTTCCTGAAGATTGAATTTCAGTGTGGTGTCATTTCCCTTTAGCCTGAAGAATTTCCATTAGCATCCCTCAAAGGGCATGTCTGCTGGTGATAAATTCTCTTTTCCTTACTTACAATTGCCTTTATTTAGCCTTCTTCATTTTTGTTGGATATAGAATTTTGAGTTGTCAGATTTTTTTTCTGTTCTTTCAGAACTCTAAATATGTGTTTTGCTATCTTGTTTGTATATAAAGAATGTGTTGTTTTCTCTGGATGCTTTCAAGATTTTCTCTCTGTATCTGATATTCAGTATTTTATTATGATAATTCAAAGGTCAGTTTTATTTCGAATTTTCCCGTTTTTCAAAAGCAGCCTACTGAGGTATAATTGACATACAGTAAATCAGGGCATATTCTAGTGTACATTTGGGGATACATTTTGACATACATGCATACTCCAGAAACCATCACACAATCAAAACAATGAACATGTCTGTTACCCAAGAAAGTTTCCTTCTGCCTGTGTAATTTATCCCACCTTCATCCCATTCATGGAGCCACTGATCTCCCTCCTGACACTCTACATTGCTTTGTATTTCCTAGAATTTTTTTATACTCTTTTGTCTAGCTCTTTCAGTAGCATAACTATGTCGAGATTCATATGCTATGGTGTGTATCAAGAGTTCAGTGCTTTGCATTGCTGAGTAGTAATCTACTATAATGATATGCTTTATATTTATCCATTCACCTATTAATAGGCATTCACATTCTTTCAATTTGGGGGCCATTACAAATAAAGTTGTCATGAACATTCATGCACAATCTTTTCATCTGCCTTGGGTAAATACCTAGGACTAGGATGGCTGGGTCACACGGAGGTATGTTTAACTTTTTTTTAATGTTTACTTATTTTTGAGAGAGTGCAACAGAAGAGGGGCAGAGAGAAAGGGGAACAGAGGATCCAAAGCGGGCTCTGTGTTGACAGCAGACAGCCCAATGTAGGGTTCGAACTCACAACCATGAGATCATGACCTGAGCCGAAGTCAGATGCTCAACCGACTGAGCCACCCAGGCACCCCTTTTTAAAAAATTACTAAACTATCGGTATTTTCCAAACAGGTTTTATATCTCACATTCTGACCAGAAGTCATTGAGAAGTCCATTTGCTCCATATCCTTATCAACATTTGATTTGGTAGGTCTTTTCTTATTTAATAATAATAAAAGAACCTAATGCTATAGTACTAAAAAAAGAACCTAATGGTATAAAACGCTTGTTTTAAAAAATGGATTCCAGTTCACACATTGTTTCCTAAGCCACTTTTTTCCCTTAATACTGAATCATGAGTTTTTGAAGTCATTAAAAACTCTCCTACAATGTCTTAACTTTAGTGGCTATAAAGGTTTTCATCATATGGCAATGCCATACTTCATTTCATGTCTGCTATCTATTGTTGGACTGTTAGATTCATTCTAGGTTTCCACTTTTTAAAAAATCTGGTAAGGTAAAATACATATAGCATGAAATGTACCATTTTAATCATTTTTATCTGCACAATTTAGTGTTAAGTACATTCACATTGTTGTATACTCAATGTCCAGAACTTTTTCATCTTGCAAAACTAAAACCCTATGCCCATTAATTAACAACTCCATTTCCTCCTCCCCTCAGCCCCTGGCAACCACCATACCATTTGCTGATTTGTTGTTGTTATGAATATGCTTTTGGGATTATATCTAAAAGATATTTACCTAAGTCAAGATTACAAAGATTTTCTCATAAGTTTTTTTCCTTGAATTTTGTAGTGTTTGATTTTACATTTAGGTCTATGATCTATTTTGAGTTAATTTTTCAATAAGGCAGAAGGATATGGATAAAAAGTCATTTTTATGTGTGGATATTCACCTGTTCCATCAGCATGTTAAAAGATTAAAAATGTTAAAAGATGATCTTTTCTCCACTGAATTGCTTTTGCATCTTTCTAGAAATAAGTTATTCAATTATGTATGGATATATTTGTGGACTCTTCAATCTATTCCTTTGATCTCTTTGCCAGTACCATACTGTCTTGATTACTGTAGCTTTATAATAAGCATTAAATCAAGAAGCATTAATCCTCCAATTTTCCTCTTTTTCAAATTTATTTTTGCTATTTTAGGTACTCACATTCCTTATGGATTTTGGAGTCAATCTGTCAATTTATGCAAAATAATCTGCTGGGGTTTTGATTGGGATTGCACTGAATCTGTAAGCAAATTCAGGAAGAATTGACATCTTAACAATATGGAGTCTTCTGAGTCTTCTGGCCATGAATACAGCATATCTCTCCATGTGTTTTGGTCTTCCTTAATTTCTCACAGCAACATCTTTTTCCTTTTCAGAGTATAACTCAGAGGTAAGGTCAGACACTATTCATGGTTCTGTGTGAGTATCGGACACTGTTCCCTCTAAACCCTTTCTGATCATTTCTTTGGCCTCACATAGTTTCCTCACCACATACATGCACCTATCAGTTCTCTGCTCACCCTAAAGAGGACCCTGTGCAATCTCCAGGAATCTCTCTCTGTAACGCTTTCCTCTTTAATATTCTGTCCTACAAACTCAAAGTCTTTTGTTCTCACACTCTGAGCTCTGTCTCATCAACTCAGAGAGATTGGGCCTAACTGGGTTCTGTTTCCCTCAGTGTAGCCCAGAAACTCTCTTAAGGCAGTAAGCTGGAGCAAACATAGTACTAACCTCATTTCCTATCACTAGGCATCATTGTCCTTTATTGTAAGATGTCCAGTGTCTTGAAAAGTGTTGCATGTGTCTTGTTTAATTTTTTTTGTTATTGCTTTTCATAGGAGAGTAAATCTGGTCTGTATTATTCCATATTGGCCAGAAGTGGAAGTCACAGCCATTATTTTTCCTCTATGCTTTTATCTCCTATACTCTGTTTCCTTCTGGGACTCAATTACACATGTATATTAGATATTTTCCTATTGTCTCACAGTTTCCTGAGGTGCTCATCCTATGTTCTCCTCTCTGTTTCTCCTACTTTTTCAGATTAGACAAATTCTATTGATTTATCTGCAAGGTTATTTGCCTTTTCTTCTGCCACGTCCATTTTGCTAAATCCAGTCACTGAATTTTAGCTTCAAATATTAAATTTCAAAATCCAGAATTTTCATTTAAATTTATATCTCTGCTGATAATTTCTATTTTTTCACTTGTGATGAGTACATTTTCCTTTACCTTATTCAGCATAGCTGTAAAATCCATTTTAAAATCCTGTCTGCTATTTCCAACAGCTGGGACATTTGGGGTTCAGTCTTTAGAGAATGGGTAATATTTTCCTTTTCTTCTTTGCTGAGTAATTCTGTATTGTAGCCTCACATCATGAATTCTATAATTTAGGAACTCTGGTTTCTGCTTTATTCCTTCAAAATGGTTGAATTTTGTTTTGATTAACTTGGCTGGTCTCCTACTGAACTCAATGCTGTTTGGAGTCTGTTACCCATTTACATGGATAAGGTTCAGCCAGGAATTTTCTGCAAAGCTTAAACACAAAATTAGAGGATCCCCCTCCCTTTCTCTCACCTTTTCAGGATTGCCTCCAAGACTCTCCTTTGTCTCAGGTAGCTCTGAACTTTGTTCTCATTTATTCAGGACAGAAAAAGTACATGTTTTCTCTCAGGATCTTAGCCACTCAATGTGGTGCCAACTTCAGGCTGTTCTTAGGCTAAAAGCCATTTTAAAACAGAGGAGTCCCTTCTTCCAAATGCCCACTTCCTTCCAGAATCTTTTTGCTTTCATTCACTCATTAGTTAGTGATACAGTTATTTCTCATATTTTGTCAGTGGAAAGGAAATGGTGCCCCCAGTAATTTATTTTTGAAGTTTCCTACTGTTCTCTAACTTCCCTCTTTTCTTCTAAGAATTCTTCCATTATTCGTTTGGGTCCCTTTCTTTCACATTAAAACTGTTCTTCGTCTCTTGTTTTAATGTTTACTTACTTATTTTGAGAGAGTGAGAGAGCAGGGGAGGGGCAGAGACAGAGAGAGACAGAGAATCCCAACCAGTCTCTGCACTGTCAGTGTGGAGCCCCTTGCAGGGCTTGATCCCCATGAGATCATAACCTGAGCTGAAACCAAGAATTGGACACTTAACCAATTGAGCCACCCACATGCCCCAACATTAAAACTGTACTTAACTAACCATTAGTTGCACTTTCTTTTTTAACAGTGACACGCTAAAAGGCAGATTAAAATTTTTTTAATGTTTATTTTTGAGAGAGACAGAGCTCCAGTGGGGGAGGGGCAGGGAGAGAAGGAGACCCAGAATCCAAAGCAGGCTCCGGGCTGTGAGCTGTCAGCACAGAGCCCGACATGGAGCTTGAATTCACGGACCATGAGATCATGACCTGAGCTGAAGTCAGACGCTTAACTGACTGAGCCACCCAGTTCCCCACTAAAAGGCAGATTAGAAGATCCACACTGGTGGCTGGCTGTACTTCCCTAAAGGTAACTTTGTCAAGATTTTTTCATCATTTTGATGATGGACCAACAAATGTGCATATCTACGTGTCTTTCCTTTGGGGCTGGTCAGTGATATAGTCAAATATCTTAGAAATCATTTTCGTTCTGAAAATACATTAATCAGGTGGTAGTCAATCATATAGACATAGATCTTTAAAAATTCTTTCTTCAAATATAATATACTTTATAATATAATATACTTGTACTCTCTTGTGCTTTTTTCAGTGAACACTTGCCTAATGCTGTATTAAATATTTCAGTTTACATAGGAAAAAAAACCAGGCAAGCAGAACTCCCTCAAATCTTAAAAGTTTGGCTTAAGTGCTGGATGATGGCATCATATTCCAATCACCCCTTATTTTCATTAGGAATTTTATTTCATCTCCAGCAGGAGAGGCTTTGTCACAAGCATTCTATGTTACAACCAACCGAAAGTATTTATATTCTTTCAAACAGAATTTACTCTCTCACGCTTTCATGACTTTCATGACAGAGAGTACACTCTCTTCCTCAAATGTTCCTTTTCTCTCTCTGTTTGTTTGCGGAACTGGTACTTTCCATCAATATCCAGTATAGTGATCTCTTCTGTGAGACCTCTGACTTTTCCAGAATGTACATTCTGACTTCTTCATCCCTTTTATACCTAACTGAAACAGCGCATCTGCCTCTACTAAAATACTTATTAATTTCTGTTTTAATAACTTTGTTTATATGTCTCCCCTACTAGTTTATAACTCCATGTGGTCAACAACTCACATGATTTAATGAAATCATCTTACCAACTAACAGCATCTCCACTAATGACCAAAGAGGTCCGCAATACTGAATCACATTTAATATTGTCCTGTGGCAAGAATCAATTTACCCCAGATGAGAACTTATTCCTTTATTATGGAATAGCATTTAGTTAAAAAATACATGCACACATACACACACACGTGTGGCCATGTGTGTATGTATGTGTGTCATTATCAGTATTTTAGAAAAGTATTACCTAGAGCTATTTTATATTCGAGTATTTTAAATTCTAACCCATGAAAACTTAGAACCTCATTCTGCAAACTCAAATGTATGCATTACAGGTAGCACAGAGTCTGTTGCCCTTTTATCTACTATGATTTCTATGGTGAAATTTAATATAAGAGAGATGATTGTTTCTGTAGTGAATTTGCAATGTTTCCATTTTGAAATATTGAATATTGTGTATTCATGTGTGCAGGTGTCAGCTGGATAAATTTATAGGACAGCTTTTTTAAGTATTATAGATTTTACACAATAGACATGGAATCACTGCTTATAAAATAATCTGCGGAAGCTTATGTTTCAATTGTAAGTGACAAACCCCAGACCTGGTATATAGAGTGGGCCCTGAGCAGCACTTTTTCCAGATCTTCATGTTACTAAACTGTTTTCAGGAGGGCCCAGCAGCTGTTCTGTGAATCTACTGAAGAATTAGGAAAAAATATTCTCCAAGTAAATTTAGCTTAAAATTCTGTAGCTTTTGAGGATTGTGAATAGATGCAATACCTCATATCATATCAAGACATGTGACATGATAAAGAAAACAATGCTCTTACAGATGTAATAAGATTACATTAAGCAGCAACTTTAGACATGCTGGAAATAAACAAAAGTGAAATGATAAAGGAATCTGTCTTCACTTTAAATGTATCTAGTACATTTCATAACACTCGAATGAAATACTTCTCTGAAAATAAGTGTGCCACTAATTTTTTGAGAATTCTTACAAATTTCCTCACCCCATGTGAAGAAAATGAACATTTAAAACCACAAGAATGTTTACCTAACCAGATGGAATCTGAAGAATCAAAGAAACAGGAAAAAATGATTAAAACATGATCAAAACAACTATAACATGCTAAAGTTTTGTATTGGTGAACATATGCAGATATAGTAAGTGGGTAGCTATCAGGAGGCAGGATTGGGGGCAGGGCGTTGACCAAGTCCTTGATTGCAACCCCCTTAAGACGGAATGCGCTGGCTGTGCACCAGAGTCTAGTGTGGGGAGGGCAGTTTTCTCCCATAAAGTGTCTCAGGTAAGGGCTTTGCAGCCACCTACGGTGGGACCTGGAAGATCACATATAAAACTTTGGCCTGAAGCTAGATTCCCCAAATGCCAATCTAAATAACTGGTACTAAGTTAAAATGTTCTCTTCTAAGGAATAGATCAGTCTGACCTTCTCTTTGAAAAAAAAAAAAAATTCAAGGTAGGTTGAGTGATTCAATAAGTTATACAGATCAGTTTATAGCCTTGTAGTCAATATTGAACTAAGTAGATCATTACTGTATTTTGAGATATTTAATTTTAAATTTTAATTCACATTTACTTATTTGAATATTAAAATAATAATAACCCCACACAGAAATAGTCAACTGATCTCTGACAAAGATGCAAAAGTAATTCAATGGAAAAAGAATAGTCTTTTCAATAATTGGTGCTGGTACAATTCCACATCCATAAAAAAAAAAAAAAAAAAAAAAAACCTAGACAAAGATCTTATACCTGTCATGGAAAAATACCTGTCCTATAAAATGGATTATAGACCTAAATACCAAATTTACAAATATAAAACTTCTAGAAGAAAATATAGGAGAAAAACCAACAGAACCTAGTGGATTAGTTTGCTAGGGCTGCCGAAGCAAAATACCACAGATCAGGTGGCTTAAATGACAGAAATTTATTTATTTACTTATTTGCTTATTTTCTCATAGTTCTGGAAGCTGAAAGTCCAGGAACAGGTGTTGGTAGGTTTGGATTCGCCTGAAGCCTCTCCTTTTGGGGAGCAGATGGCTGTGGTCTTCTCTTTGTGTGCATGTATCCCTAGTGTCTCTTCCTCTTCTTATGAAGACAGCATTCTTAGCAGAGTAAGGCTCCAGCCTAATATCCGAAAAAAGCCTGACAATACCAATTGCTGATGAGGATGCAGAACAATAGGAGCTCTTATTAATTCCTGCTGAGAATGCAAAATGATACAGCCACTCTGAAGACCATTTGGCAGCTTCTTTCCAAGCTAAACACAGTCTTTCCGTATGATCCAGCAATTGTACTCCTAGGTATTTACCCAACTGATTTGAAAACTTATGTCCACACAAAAATCTTCATCCAAATGTTTATAGAATCTTTATTCACATTTGCCAAAAACTAGAAGTAATTAAACTGTTCTTCAATCAATTCAACGGAATACTATTTAATGATTAAAAGCAATGTGCTATGAAGCACAAAAAGACTTGGATGAATCTTAAATACATATTGCGCAGTTTAAAAAGCCAGTACAAAAAGGTTATGTGCTTTATGATCTCAATTATATGATATTCTGGAAAAGTCAAAACTATAGAGACAGTAAACACATCAGTGGTTGGGTTTGGATGGGGGCTGTGGAGGGTTGAAGAGGTGAAGCATAGATTTATTTAAGGCAGTGAAACTATTCTTTATGATATATAATGGTGGGCATATCATGCTGTATGTTTGTCAAAACCTATTAGAACTTTACAGCCCAAAGAACACACCTTACTATATGCAGTTTAGAAAATGATTTAGGCAGTTCAGAGATCTCACAATGAAATGTAGATGATGACAAAATAATCTAACTGAAATGTTAAATTAATTAAACAAGGAGGCCACTAAACCGAGGTGGCTTTAACGTCTTAGGAGCCCATGGCAGCAAGCCCAAATCTAAGCCTGAAATGCCTCAAGGTTCAGGAATCAAAACCTAAGGACAACCAATCACAAACAGCCACTGGGCTTTCCCAAATAAGGCAAATGCTTAAGCTACAGGCAATCAAATCATTTCCTTGCTTTGCTTCCACCTCATCTCTCTTTTTATTTTTTAAAGTTTATTTATTTTGAGGGAGAGAGAGAGAGAGAGAGAGAGAGAGAGAGAGAGAGAGCGCGAGCATGTGTGAGGGAGCAGGGGAGGGGCAGAGAGCGAAGGAGAGAGAGAGAATCCCCAAACAGGCTCTGCACTGCCAGCACAGACCTGGATGCAGGGTTCAAATCCATGAACCCTGAGATCATGACCTGAGCTGAAACCGAGAGGCGGACCCTTAACCAACTGAGACACCCAGGAGCCCCTGCTTCCACCTCATCTCTATACAAGTGTTTCCCTGGCTCCTGTTGGAGGAGCACTTTCAACCACTTCCAACCATTTCCAGTTTGGCAGTACCCAATTCAAATGGATTTTGCTCAAATAAACTCTTAAGATGTTTAATATGCCTCAGTCTAACAGTTCTACAATGTATGAAACAAACTCACTGGGGATTGAAATGTATGAAACAAGTCAGATAACCTGAGTAAGTTTGAAAATCAATAGTCTGAAAGATCAAAGGCAAAGGGACCTCCACAAAAGCACTGTACTCTAGTTAACAAAGTTATTTCCTACAGGGATGCAAATTATCAATTGTGAAATCTGAGTAGACTCTCCAACAGACACTTCACCAAGGAGGATATGTGGGAGGCAGTTCAACCCATAGTGATGTTCATCATCACTAGCCATAAGGGAAATGCACCACATCACACACATTAGAATTGCCCAAATTAAAGTTACTCACCAAACCAAAGGCTGGTGAGAATGTTCCAGTTACAGTTCCAGTTCCAAAGCAACTGGAACACGCCTATATTGTTGGTGGGAATGCAAAATAATACAACCATCCTGGAAAACTATTTTCTATGAGGTTAAACATAGACTTACCCGTATACCAGCATCCTCTGTTGGATATTTACCCTAGAAGAATCAAACGTTATGTCCACACATAAACCTATATTCAAGTATTTATAGTAGCTCTATTACAATTGCCAAAATCTGGAAACAGCCTGAATATCCTTATTGGACGAATCAATAAACAAACTGTAGCCCATTGGTACACTGGGATATTAGTCTGCAATAAAAAGAATGGAATTTTTATTTGATTTAATTTTCATTAGTGTAAATTGAACCTTAAAAACTGACATTTGATTCAGTTATTGAAAAATTTTAAGGTATCTTTGGAACAACCTAAGTAGGTGACTATTCTTTTTCAACTGTGAGTGTTATAAAATTGAAATACAGGGGCACCTGGGTGGCTCAGTCGGTTAAGCGTCCATGTCTTCGTTTCAGCTCAAGTGATGATCTAACAGCTTTGCGGGTTCAAGCCCCACATCGGGCTCTGTGCTGGCAACATGGGCCCTGCTTTGGATTTTCTCTCTCTTTCTGCCCCTCCTCCACTTACGCTGTCTCTGTCTCTCCCAAAATAAATAAACTTAAAAAATTAAAAAATAAAATTGAAATACAGATGAAATACATCTGATAAAATTTAACTTTCAAATCAAGATGTGTTGTAAATGTAAAATTATAACTGGATTTTGAACACTCAGTCCAAATCAAGAATATAAAATACATTACTCATTTTTATGCGGATTACATTTTAACATGATTAAGATTTGGGGTTTGTTTAGTTAAATACAAATATGATTAAATTTAAAAAGTAACCACAACATGAAGAGCCGCGTAAGTTTTCAGGTAGTGCATATAAGGACGCAGGAAAGGATGAACCAAAAGTGGAAAATCACAGAATGCTAAAGAGCTTTGGGAAGACACAGGAGATAAGAGAAGGATTTAAAAGGGAAGACGATTGCAATTAGCCCACCACAATGACATCGGTGCTGAACTGATTAATTTAGACTCTGAGGTTCCACTCACCCAGTGTTAAACTAATTTTTCTTTTAACAAATTGGCCTATGGAGATCATTGAGATTAGCATCTTTTAAAGTTAATGAAGGGGAGGCTTCTAAATGTTTCGGTGTGCTCCTTCAATAAATTGCAATGTTCCTTCAGAGGGAGAAGTTGAATTAGTTAGGAGGTGATGAATTAACATTTTAAAGGTGTAAAACCAATTCTCAAGGTCAACGCTTTGTGTTATGTTAGTGGGTCAAATTTTGCCAATGTAAGACAAGGGAATTTAGGTTGCCGTAAGACTTCATATCATATATGCATTTTCATCATTGGCAGGCATCCCTTTATCTTTTTATTTTCCCAGAAGGAAGGCTTTTTGCAATTGGGTGGAGTAAACACAATAGTGTGGTCTGGTCTTAGAATCTCTTCCTGTCTGTGGCTTAAGCCAGAATGGCATTCTCATACCTCATTTATTGTTACATACATTCTTTGTCAGTAGACACAGTGTATAAGATGAGATTCGAGGCTCCGATCAAATTTTAAAATGTGTGTTTTTGTCTGTTTCTCCATAATAATAATAATATTTCCTTTAGATACATGTTTTTTAATCAGAAATTAAATCTCCCTCACTTTTCTGGATTCTGATAGAAGACAGTCTGGGTCCCAGTAAATAATGCTGAGAAAACATAAGGAGAGAAGAGAGGCAAGTAGTGGATTTAGTACTTATTAGCCTTTCTTTTGTATAACTAAATAATGGCTCTGACTCCCTGTTTTCATCAATGCTTCCCAGATCAGGACAGGGTGGAGGAAGGCTGTAGGACACATGAAAGAATCTTAATATGATTTATTTATGCACATGTAAGGTGACCCTCTCGCTCTTCTGATTACTCATGCCATATAAAAAATTTACTAGTTGTTTTTATTTCCTCCTATAGAAAAGATTTAACCAAACACACAGGCTCCAAGAAAAATACGGTCAAGATATACCTTGTTTTTCTTTCCATTTTTTTAATATCAATCAGTGATAGGTTTCATTTGATTTTATGAGAATATTTAAACATTGCTATAATGCATGAAGTTATTTCTACATTTTGTTGTCATTATTACATTTTAATGCTATGTATTAAAAGTTAATGGTTCATTTAGTTTTAACTAAACTAAAAATTATGTGGAACTAGTTAACCGAATAATAATGAAAGGGAAGGTGACACAAAAATATACTCAGATATTTTTGTTTTATTGTTATTATTTTTTGAAGCAAAAAAGAGCCCTGTATATTTAGACATGAGTTTTAAAAAATGAACCATTAGACTCTTTGATATCCAGACTCGAAACTACTTTTTTTAAAATCAATTAATTTATTTTTGAAAGAGAGAGAAAGAGAGTGTGTGGGAGGGGCAGAGAGAGGGAGGCAGAGAATCCCAAGCAGGCTGTGTCAGCAGCCCAGAGCCCAATATGGGGCTCAAATTCCAGAACTGTGATGTCATGACCTGAGCCGGAATCAAGAGCCAGTCACTTACTTAACTGACTGAGCCATCCAGATGCCCCTGGACTTCAAACTACTTTTAAAAACTCCTTGTCCTGGGCGCCTGGGTGGCTCAGTCAGTTAAGTGTTCCATTCTTGACCTCAGCTCAGTTCATGTCTGATTGTTCTTGAGTTTGAGCCCCCCCATTGGGCCCTGTGCTGGCGGCACAGAGCCTGCTTGGGATTCTCTCTCTCTTTTTATCTGCCCCTCCCCTGCTCATGTGAGCTTGCTCTCTCTCAGTCTCTCTAAATAAATAAATAAGTAAGCTTAAAAATTCCTTGCCCTATTCTTCCAATAAGCCAGATGGGTCTGCTTCTTATTCTCTAGAACTCACCCCTTGGCACTATTACTCAAATAATTTCCCCCACTTAAATATTCTCTCCCCTCCCCACCTCCTTGAAATCTACAAATTTTTGAAGCACTGATCCGCTCCAGTGGCACCTCTCCCAGCCACCCAACAATCTCTCCCTCTCCTAGATCTGCATCCACGGGTCATACTCAGCACACAATGGTGCCACACACCAGCCAGCATCCATTCTGATTGATTATAGCTATATTTTTTTATTCACTGGAAATTATGCCGTATCAATTTTTAACTTTTAACATTTTATTTCTGCTGCCCGTTATTAATTCAATGAATATTCATTGACCCTCTGCTCTAGACACTGAGGATAAATAGTGCATAAAAATCAACTCAGTGTTTCCTCTCATGGAGCTTATATTCTAGCAGGCTTTCATTCACATATTTGACCACATTTTGATTCTTTTTTTTTTTGTTTTTACTGCTTTTATTATCTTTATTTTTTTAATTTTTTAAGATTTTATTTAATTTTTATTTTTTTAAATTTTAATATGAAATTTATTGTCAAATTGGTTTCCATACAACACCCAGTGCTCATCCCAACAGGTGCCCTCCTCAATACCCATCACCCACCCTCCCCTCCCTCCCACCCCCTATCAACCCTCAGTTTATTCTCAGTTTTTAAGAGTCTCTATGGATTGGCTCCCTCCGTCTCTTTTTTTTCCTTCTCCTCCCCCATGGTCTTCTGTTAAGTTTCTCAGGATGCACATAAGAGTGGAAACATATGGTATCTGTCTTTCTCTGTGTGACTTATTTCACTTAGCATAACACTCTCTAGTCCCATCCACATTGCTACAAAGGGCCATATTTCATTCTTTCTCATTGCCAAGTAGTATTCCATTGTGTATATAAACCACAATTTCTTTATCCATTCATCAGTTGATGGACATTTAGGCTCTTTCCATAATTTGGCTATTGTTGAGAGTGCTGCTATAAACACTGGGATACAAGTGCCCCTATGCGTCAGTACTCCTGTATCCCTTGGATAAATTCCTAGCAGTGCTAGTGCTGGGTCATAGGGTAAATCTATCATATTTTGATTCTAATAATATGTCTTGGTAGTTATATTTTTACAGGTATAGATCTTACATCTGTAACTATATTTCAAACACTTCTAGGATTATCTCAATCATTGTGTCCAATGTAACGCCCAGAATAGAGCTTACAAGAGTCAAAGAAAACTGGAAGAATCTTTGGAGATCCATTAAAAAAAAAAAGTTTAATTACAGAATAGAAAATTAACAAGGAGAGAAAGTGCCAAGCCTAAAGTCACATGGTAAAACATTCTAAGCAAGTACTTATTTATTTAATAAACGTGAAGAAATCTCTAGTTTAAACTCTCACTCTCATGAGAGTCTTTGCCTCATTTGCTGGTTTACATTTTTCATGTCCTCAGTAGTTTATTGGGTAACAGGTTTTCAGAGACATATTTTCAATGAATCTCTCTATTTTTACAGATGGGAAAATGAGCCAGAAGACAATTTAACAATTTGATTTGTTCAAGAACATATCAGCTGAATATAGACAAGCAACAGCAATAGCAGCAAAAATATATCTAAACTGTAACTCGGTGTTTTACAAGGCAGTGAGCAGAGGCATAACTTGCACTGATGAAGAACAGAAGCAAACTTGATTAATCAGAACACAGAGCAATGAAACAAAATAGGGTGCAAAAACAGACACACTCACAGAAAGCCACCTAATTTGGAAACATAACACTCATAAATTTTAAAATTCATGCTGTTAGTCAGTTTAGAACTTCTAGCCCAGATAAGATGGCATAGATTTCATTTTTCTCTGCTCCTCCTGACTTAGTACAATTATAAACCCCAGAAAGAATACAATAGGCAGCCAAAGGGGAACTCTGAAAGGTGGCAAGAGGAAGAAGAACTGGTTTGGGACCCCCATGACTGGAGGAATAACACAATGGCCTCATCCCATAATTAACAGAAGAAAGTCACCTAAGCCTGGTGTTTCCTGATACCCAGTCTAGCAACAGAAGGAACAGCTCAGGTAAGTTCATTGATCCTCCTGAATCTAAGAGGTGTTCCACCAACATCACTAGACAAAAACAAAAATTGAGAGCCTGGACAATTTAAGTGGCCAGGGAAAGGGTTTAAATCACAAATGTACCAGCTGTAGGAAATCAACCAAAAACCTTAGTGACATGGCAACTTTTTTTTTTTTTTGACCTCACATGGTCATGATTCTTCTCACTGTATAACAGAAATACGTTATTTTATTGGAGGTTATAGATGAGTATTCCACTTGTTTCCATATTTTGAGGTCTTTTTCACCCTTTTTTTTAATTTGGGGATCTCTCTCTACAATATGTCACAGTATTTGAAAGCTAATGACTGAAATGACCAATGACTGCTTAGCAGTGAAGTTTATCCCCACTCAGACAGGGTACTTCTATGTGGAAACCTGCCAACATGACCAGTGAATATTGGATTGTGCTTGTGTTGACTATTGTGTTTCCAACATAATTATTTTTTGGAATTGATTTGTAGCACCACTAGGAAATGCTGGCATAGAACTCCAAATTTGTTGTTGAGCCTACATTAAACTTTAATGAATATAATAGAGGGAAATTGGCCCTGTGGTTTAAGAGAATAGCAGGAATCAAAATTTGTGACTTTGTGCTCTTCCAGTGAATATATGAAACTAAAAGTTTCAAAATTTTGTTGCTGGCATGTAAATTTCTCTTAATTTTAAAATACTTGTCCCTATATAACATTTTTCTGTAATAACACAAATTGTATGCTTCTGTTTTACCTAAGTAGTCCTAGAATTGGGAATTCATGGAAGTTTTTGTTCCCATGGATTGTTTCTATGCTTAGAGCCAAAAGGAAGAAATAAATGAAGGAAAAGAGCTAGATCCTAGTGGAGAACACTTATGCACATGAATGTAGTTAAGTGATTTACCTTTGAGTCTTCTATTCATTAAGTTTCCTCTGAAAGCCATACCTGATATTTTCCCATTTAGTTAGGTTACTATCAAGTCATAATGTAATATTATCCTTCATTATCCATATGGCTAACCCTTTTAGTCAAAACTATCAAGATGATATGAACAAAATTCCTTTAGTTAAAACAGTATCATGTCAGGCAAAAGCCATTTTCCCCAAAGATCAGATTTGAGAAAATAGAGCAGAGGTGAGGCAATTTGGTGTTGTTATTAAATATTTTAGATGCTAGATTCCAGATCCAAATTATCAGTCTTACTTTCTGCATTACACATATTCTAAAGGTAAGGGTGAAAATAATTCAGCTTATCAGTTCTGATGAGACAGAAGATAAAAGGGTTAAGAATAATTAAAACAGAAACAATAATAGTAATGAAAATTAAAGTTTACTGACAACTTATGAGACCTTGCCTTTCATTAAACATTTTACATGTTTAAGTAATTATGAACCTTGTAATGTAAGTGATATGTTAATTCTCAGTTTACAGAGATGTTGAAACTAAACTTTACAGAACATACTCAAGAACACACAGCTGTTAAGTGGCAATGTTGGGTCTTGACCTCAGAACCATCTAGCCTTGGAGGACATAGTGATATTCAATATGTTATTCTGCCTTCCCAGTAATGAAGCTGTAATGATTGATAACTTGATAGCTTTATCTACATTATTCATTCAACACTTCCTATTTGTCAGTCAGTAAGCGTTATGTTTATCTAAATCTAGAGAAGGTACAATTTCAAGAATCTGCTGTTGAACAGAGCAAATAGTAGCTATGTAAATATAATAGGAATTAGAAACATATCAACAAGGGGTACCTGGGTGACTCAGTTGGTTAAGCCTCTGACTTTGGCTCAGGTCATGATCTCGCTGTTTGTGAGCTTGAGCCCGGCATCAGGCTCTCTGCTGTCCACGCAGAGCCTGCATCAGATCCTCTGTCTCCCCACCTCTCTGCCCTTCCCTCTTTCTCTCTCTGTCTCTCTCTCTCTTTCTCAAGAATAGACAAACATTTAAATTTAAAAAATAAACACATCAACAAAAGAAAATGATAATTTAAATTAAAATAAGACAGATGAACTTGAATTACAATTCCAGTATCAGTTGTGATTTATTTCTGGTTTTCTGGTAAATTTATTTTATTTATTTATTTTTTAAGCATTTTATCAACGTTTATTTATTTTTGGGACAGAGAGAGACAGAGCATGAACGGGGGAGGGGCAAAGAGAGAGGGAGACACAGAATCGGAAACAGGCTCCAGGCTCTGAGCCATCAGCCCAGAGCCTGACGCGGGGCTCGAACTCACGGACCGCGAGATGGTGACCTGGCTGAAGTCGGACGCTTAACCGACTGCGCCACCCAGGCGCCCCAAGGTTTTCTGGTAAATTTAAAAGGTCTAGGTCTCCCCTAAAAGTTTGACAAAGGCTTTTAGGATTAGTTGCTTGGCTTTGGTACTATCTTGGGATTATCAAATTTGGGGAGCTGACTTATGCTAACTAGACTCTCAAGGACCAGAAGTCTATTTTAGCCACTCTGACTGGCATGAGGTGATATCTCAGTGTGGTTTTGATTTGTATTTCCCTGATGAGGAGTGACGTTGAGCACCTTTTCATGTGCCTGTTGGCCATCTGGATGTCTTCTTTAGAGAAGCTCAAGGACTAGAAGTCTAAATCACAACTGTAGCTTTTAATTTATATAGAAAATTTTAATTGCCAAAAAATAAGAATTTTCATTCCTGATTGTCATTTTTTCTCTCTGATGAAACATTATATTTGAGGCCAAATGTTGTAAGTTTAATCCTGGAGCCCAGACAGAGAGAGTCACTGCTCTGATTTGAGTCTTTGGTTGTATTGTACTCCACCAGATGCACCCTATATGCCACAGAAGAAAGCCAGACTTTGCGTGAGCTTGTCAAAATATTCCACTCACCCTGCTGAGACACAGAAAAAAAGTGCCATTTGTTTCACCTCAAAGTTGGCTAACTAACTTCTGATTGAGATAGTCTTTCTAAAACTATGCTAATACTCTTCATAAGGTAGTTGAGTACTGGTTAGGTAGCCTTCAACCTCATCAGATGTGATGCTACTATTTTATAATAATTAGTTGTAATACTCCCTTTAAAATCATAAAACACATAGAAAAATAAAGCCAAACTCTGTCCATACTTTAAAATAAATACTTGCTTTAATATATAGCACATTAATAGAAAATTAAGGTACAGTAAGACCAACAGATCAGGAGACAATTGTGGCTGAAGCGTTTTACTCATAGTTTCCAAGAGGAGGGGGCATACAATGTCATGGAGGGCCACACAGGGAGCACCAGTGTTGATCAGGAGACAGAGGAAAGTGGAGGGTGGGGAACCATGGGAAAGAGCCTTTACTGTTATTTCCACAGGAAAGAAAAGGTGAGGCAGGGTAAGCAGACTTAGGACTGGCTAGTTTGAATAATTTCAGCAGACTCCTGAGCACAGGGGCTCCCCTAGTTGTCTGGTACCTGGTCCTGGGGTGATTAGAGCAGATGGATAGTGACCTGAAGTGGGAGAGCCTATAAAGGAGACGGTTGGGGTGTAGGCTCTGGAATTGGCTGGTTTGTATTTGAAAAGCATGCCTTCAGGCAAAGTGTTTACTATCTCTAGCGATTGGCTAAGCCAGAGAGGGGCAATCCCAATAGGGTCAGCAAGACCCTCTGTCTTAGAATATAGAAAATGGAAAGACACGGTTGGTACAACATTGTTCCCTAAATATTAAAAGAACTTGATTTATAATATGTATTTCAATATACAGATGCTCAGGCATGACTACACTAGAAGATGTAATGAAGTGATCAGATCTTTGCATGAATACATAGAATCACTATGAGAATGGCATAAGAGCAGACTGATGCTGGTAGGGGTTTTCATTTATTACTTCTTTGTATAGGTTTATTTATTTATTTTTTGAGATTAGAATATCCTAATTAGCATTGTAACCAGGGGATTACCTTCCCCAAAATTCTTAGGAAAAAAATTTTGCATGGTAATGACCTTTCCTGAGATTTCAGTATATATTCAATAATAAAGCGTTCAAAAACATTTTGAGTCTCTGTGTAAAACCGAATTGGATTCTAGGCTTAGCTAATTATAGCTTGTCTTCTATGTTTATGCCAACAGAGACATGGAAAGTAATGTCCAACATAAGAAAATTCTTGGTTTTTCTCACGCATGGCACTGCCTAGCATTCCTAGCACCAGCCCATTAGACACAGTGGTAGAGTCAGTTCTGGATTGTGACATACTCCTAAAAACACCTGTCCTGCAATTAAAAAACCACGGGGTTTATGGCACGGGAAAATGGAGTTAGAGGCAAAACACTCAAAAATTTTGTCAGCAATGTGTTAAAAAAGACATTGAAACCTAATAAAAATGGTAGCAAAATTTTAAATGTGTTCAGTGTTAGTAAGTATATACATTCTAGGGTAAATACGACACTTAGCCTTGCAAAAGACCTGGAGTTTGCTTGGGGAAGTGAGGGTGGGAAGGGCTTTAGCCCTCAAGTTATTATGAAGTGATCAAAGAAAGGTTTTCTGAAAATGGGGTGGGGGAGGGTTTGTAATATCAAATGTGGATGAGTATGACTCATTGTCCTCCTGTTGGTGATCTCTCTCAGCCTTACTTCCCCGGGGCATGTCCTTTTCCTTTGAAATGTAGATCTTTCGGAGCATGCGTTTATATTAGATACCTACTTCATCAAAATTGAAATTTTGATTCAATAGCGTAACCTTAGTCTTCAATTAACGTCCGCCTCGCTGCTGGACATTTTTTTTCAGCTCTCCCATCTGCATTGGGAGCTTCACCTGGTGGCTGAAGATGTTGGAAATAGTAGTGATGTTGGAAACCACTAAACCTTGTGGAGGCCACTTTCAGGAAAACAGGCTTGAGCAACGGAATGTAGAAAGGGCCCACAGTGCCCACCTGGCTAAATACAGACAGGCCCATCGGGTGACCCGCCTCAAAATATCCACAGGCCCGGACTGACCAATGGGCTACTTACAACCAGGCACGGTTACCAAAAAAGGGAAAATTCCATATGTTGCTATTACCTCCTCTCCTTCCCTCCTTAGAAGCAGCCCCCTCCCACTAGCTCCTGGCAGACAGCCTCTCTTCCGCTGTCCTGCCTGCCACTCCCTTGCGGCATATTCAATAAACTCCCATCTCCTTTGTTCTGGCTTAAGTGAATTCCTTTACCTCCCACACCTCTGGCTCCTACCTCATCATCGCCCCACATCTGGGGCCTCCATCCAACCAAGATACACCCCATTTAGACACCACAAACCTGATACTACTAGCACCAAAAGGATCCTTAGAAGGATTTGATGATTCCCATTAGGATCCTCCATGCTTTCTCTTTTCTAAGCACTACTTGGTGTTTTGAACCAGAATTCTTAAATAGATTTGGGATGTGGCATAAGTGTTTTGTTTTGTTTCAGATATAAAATTTCACAAATACAAAAGAATAATAAAACATAACTTTGTAGGATAACACACACCAAGGGCTGAGATAGCTTGAAGAGAGAAAGACAGAGAGTGTTGTGGGGTGGAAATCGTTTCCCTTCTTCCCTTCTAGGTTCTTTGGCTAGTCTAATAAATAAATTGACATAAGCCAGATCAACAGGAGAAAAACAAATTTCATAAGTACAAGAGCCCCATAAAGATACGAGACTCCGAGGCACCTGGGTGGCTCAGTCGGTTGAGCATCCAACTTCAGCTAAGATCATGATGTCGTGGTTTGTGAGTTCGAGCCCCACATTGGGCTGGCTGCTGTCAGTGCAGAGCCCACTACGGATCCTCTGTCCCCACCCCCCCAACCCCCCCCCCGTCCCTTCCCCACTTGTGCTCTCTCAAAAATAAACAAAATATTTTAAAAAATATGAGACTCCCCAGCAGTCAGGTATTGAGGTTTATATACCATCCTGAGCTAAGTGGAAGGAGGTAGGTGTCTGAGGCTTCAAAAGGGAGGGAGACAATTCATAGGAAAATGAAAAGAGCAAATGTTTTGCAAGCAAAAGTTTGCCTTGCCATACAGATAAGTCTTTGTGGATATAAAAGTTATCTCTCCTAATAGCTCTCCTCCTGGAACAGACCACCTATCTAAATTCTTTTAGGCATTTAATGGCATTTTAGGCTTTTAATGGGGAGGTAAAAAGCTCTTCCTTAGTCTGATGGGCACTGATAGTCTTTAGCTCAAAATAACACACAGGCAAAGTGGCACATTCTGGGGGGGGGGTGTATTCTGCTTCCCCCAGTGAGTGGCGTATTTTGTGTATTCTCACACAGTTGGGCTCATCTCGGCCCAGTTTTCTGCATTCACCTTAGTGTTTCCTAAGGATGAAATTTTGCAAAAAGCAAACTCAAAATTTGCATTATACTCAGTTTGTTCCCTGATATATTAATTGTCTTGGAACAAATTCATGGGTTCAAAACAGGCATTATAGCAGAAGTGACTGCATGCTCAGTCATTGCTATAACAAAAAACATCCCACAAACGTTTTCAACGTCCCTCTGGGAATGAGAACCACTGTTGTGTTTCTTCGTTATTCTGGTTGGGGAAGTGTTCTCTCTAGATAGAGTCTTTTTGTCATGCTGATGTCATGTATTAGTTTAACTCTTAAAATACTCTTTATACTGCTCTCACAGCTGCTGACACATACCAAGTTATCACACAAAAAAAGGGAAAATTTAACTCAATTGTGAAAGACCAGAGAAACGTAAACAATGAAGAAGGGATGAGTGAAGAAGAAGTAAGCATTTTGCAGGCAGCCTGACCAAAGGCCCTAAGCCATGATTTTTTTGAGCAGAGAGTAGCAAGGAGTTGAACGGGTTAGAAAAGGGACTGTATTGAGGGAGTGGAAGGGAAGGACTCTGGAAATTCTTTGCTATGCTAATAAGTTTGGACTTGATTCTTGGGTGATCACCAACCATCAAGACTTACAGGCTGAAGGAATGCTCCACATGCATTTGGAAAGATTAGCTGCAGGGACAGACTGAGGCCATTCCTGCAAAGATGGTGAGATGATACCCTCCATCTATTGCAACCATCAGAAAAGGTTCTCAAAAAAACCGCAAACTATAAACTTGAGCCAAGGCAAGCGTGTGTTTTTGAAGGAAATTATGGGAAAAAAAATAATCACTGCTCTTTTTTCAGCAACTACTATATGCCAGGCAGCATCTCGTGCCCTCCAGCATTTTGTTTTTAAATCCTCATAACATCCATATGAATTTGATCTCATTTGATCATAGTTTTACCTCTGTTTTATACAGATGAAAAGACTAAGACAGCGCAGTTTAATTAATTTGCCAAAAATGATGCAGTTAGAAAGTGGCAGATCAAGGATTGGGCCCATGACCTGTGGGGGGGGGGGGGGGGGGGGGGGGGGGGGGGGGGGGGGGGGGGG